>NC_085009.1:21400366-21405366 GCF_963854185.1 Sardina pilchardus
TCTCTCTCTCTTTCTCTCCCCACCTCTCTCTCTCTCTCTCTCCTCCTGTGTGGGTGCTCACTAGGAGCGAAGGTTGATGGAGGAGAGGGGGAGGGGGAGGAGAAAGAGGAGAGGAGAAGAGGAGGAGGAGAAAGAGGAGAGGAGGAGACGAGGAAGAGGAGGGGAATGAGGGGAAGAGAGGGGGAAGAAGAGAGAGGAAGAGGAGGAGAAGATGGAGGAGAGTTGGAAGAGGAGGAGGACAAAGAAGAACACGGAAGAGAAGAGGAAGGAAGAGGAGGAAGAGGTGGATGACAAAGATGATGAGTGCTGAGTAAGTGAACTCAGTAAGATCCGTGTGATTCAGTGTGTGTGTGTGTGTGTGTGTGTGCGCGCATGTGTGTGTGTGTGTCTGTCCAGCCTGAGTGTAGGCACATCACAGAAGGTCTTTGGGGACAATGTGTGGGTGTGAGAAAGAGTATGTGAAAGTATGAGTGAGCAAGAGTGCGTATGTGTGTGTGGGTGTCTGTCTGACACAACCTCCACATTTCACGAAACTGATCAGCGTGTGTCAAGACAAGATGACATTTTCTGTGATGACTCTGTTGATGACCCCTCTCTTCAAATACTCACACTAACCAATTCTGTCTCACACCACACACACCACACACACATACACACAGGCTCAATCCACACTCTTCCATTTTTGTTTTAAAGTACTGTTTTGCATAAAATACAATTTACAAATACAGTAGGAGACACCTGAAGTGCAGATCGCATGACCACTCACACAGATCACATGACCACTCACACAGATCACATGACCATTCAAACAACCCCATTGTCACCATTATGAACAACAGAATTGAACTGCACTACAGATGCTCCCAAAGACTGCACGGCCAGTAGAGTATTTCGCTCTCCATGAGAGATGACCACAGGCTAGGCTAGTAGTGGAAGTCACACACACACACACACACACACACACACACACACACACACACACACACACACACACACACACACACACACACACACACACACACACACACACACACACACACACACACACACACACATGTGAGATTGACCACAGGCCAGGCTAGTAGTGGAGGTCACACACACACACACACACACACACACACACACACACACATGTGAGATTGACCACAGGCCAGGCTAGTAGTGGAGGTCACACACACACACACACACACACACACACACACACACACATGTGAGATTGACCACAGGCTCGGCTAGTAGTGGAGGTCACACACACACACACACACACACACACACACATGTGAGATTGACCACAGGCCAGGCTAGTAGTGGAGGTCACACACACACACACACACACACACACACACACAAACACACACACACACACACACACACGTGAAAGGGTCAAGAACCGTCCGACTGACCAGGTCCACCCAGGAAGAGACCATGGCTTTCTACGTCATCAAGGTCCACCCAGGAAGGGAACATGGCTTTCTACGTCATCAAGGTCCACCCAGGAAGGGAACATGGCTTTCTACGTCATCATTAGAGGGACTTCGACTCGATGTAGCCGCCTTCACTTCAAACGACTGCAAACGTGATTATTTCTGAGATTCTGATACGTTTTCAACCAACCACGTCGTAGGCGCAATTCCTGTTTGAAACGTACCAGAATCTCAGAACTTAACACTTTTCAGATGTTGGCAGATTAACCTGAGCGAGCATTGAGAATAGCCTAATGGCTGAAAAGTCTGCTCACCCAATAAAATGATCTTCTTCAGCAAAGACTTTGTCTATATTTTTTCAGAGTGCGAACCCTTCCTGCCTTTTCCTGATATCTTTTGGTTTGACGCACCTGTTTAAAAATACTTTCATCAAGAGCGCAACAGTACCCCATCTTCTGGCAGTTTAAGGCCCTGTGTCCACCAATTGCGTTTTTTTGCGCCGACGGCGACACATTTTCAATATGTCTACTGTATGTAGCCCAGCGTTCACAGCGCTGAGTGGCGGAAAAAAGCTCTCGGCACTGACCGTTTTTATCGCAGCGCTCAGAGCGCTCAACGTTGAAATCTGTTTAACTTTTAGAACAGCGCCGGGCTCGTCAATGTCACTTCTCTTTATAAACCGTCTCCGGGTTTGGTAACTTAGCAACAATAAACACTTCTCGAAGCGCCGAGAAAAGCGTTTTTTTCTACACTCTCAGTGTAAAAAACGCGTTTGGTGGACACAGCACCTAACCCGTCCATGCTTAAACACAGTTGGAGTTCTCTATTGGATACGGAGCCGATAGTGTTTCCAATGGCTCTGCTGCAGGAGAGTGTACATGCTGGAGTACTGTACTGTACATGAGAGGGACAGACTGACACAAGTGTTTCAGACTCAAACCAGGATGAAGTAGTCTGAATGTGGCCTCATCCCCCCCCCACACTAATGATCTCATCAATCACATGCACGCACACACACACACACACACACATGAATAAACTACAAGACTCCTTCCCCATCTAATAGTTGCTCTCTAAAACTATTGTTTTCAGATGAAAGACAATCGAGCTCCACTCCTCCCTCTCCCTCTCTCTCTCTCTGTTTCTCTCTCCCTCCTATCTCCCTCTCTCTCTCTCTGATGAAGTGGATTACTGAGGCAGACAGTGGGCTGAGGAGGCAGATGTTTTTGTGTGTGTGTGTGTGTGTGTGTGTGTGTGTGTGTGTGTACATGCTGTAATGACTCTCAAGCAGACGCCTCTGTGCAAACCTCTGAGCCTCTCTCTACCTCTCACACACACACACACACACACACACACACACACACACACACACACTGAGAGGGACACTAAGAGCCACTGAGGCGCTCATCTCAAAGAGCAACTGCTCACACGGATGGGTGGATAGAGAGAGAAAGAGGAGGAGAGAGGGGCAGGAGAGGAAGTGAGAGTGAGAAAAGCAGGAAAGGTGGGAATGGAGAAAGAGAGGCAGACGACAGGAAGACACGGTGCAAACGGAAAGGAAAGACAGAGAAAGGGAGGGAGAGAGAGGGATGGAGGGAGAGAGGGAGAGAGAGAGAGAGGGAGGGAGAGAGTTCCACTGCTTTGTGCTCTTGCTGTTTATCGGTTTGCTACTGGTGCTGAATTCGGCCATACCAGCCTCCCCTCATTCTCAACAGAGCTCTATATGCTTAGGCCTCTGGGACAGTGTGTGTGTGTGTGTGTGTGTGTGTGTGTGTGTGTGTGTGTGTGTGTGTGTGTGTGTGTGTGTGCATGTGCGTGTGTGTGTGTGCATGCATGCGTGTGTATGTGTGTGTGTGTGTGCGTGCGTGTGTGTGTGTGTGTGTGTGTGTGTGTGTGCATGCATGTGCGTGCGTGTGTGTGTGTGTGTGTACGTGCGTGTGTGTGCAGTCCCTCTGGGTGCAGGAGCCTGGGCTTGGGGGCCACTCAAAAAGGCTGTGTCTACGTGACACACTGCGCATAGGCAATGCACAGAGCTTGCATTTCACACACTCTATTTCTCCGTCTCTCTCCACACACACACACACACACACACACACACACACACACACACACTAAAGAGCAGCATGAAATATTCAGTGAATTTTTCGACATGTGCTCTTTCCCCCTTTGCACGTGTAGAAGTGCAAAAAAAAAAAAAAAACGAGAGAAAGAGAGCAGGAGGAAGGAAGGAAGGAGAGAGAGAGCAAAGAAGAAGGAGGAGGAGGGGGGAGTCAATGAGGGCAAAGGAGGAACTGGGGAGAACAAGCAGACAGAGAGAGAGAGAGAGAGAGAGAGAGAGAGAGAGAGAGAGAGAGAGAGAGGGCGAACCAAGCTGACTCCTATCCAAGCAACTCCCCTTAGCAACAGCCACAGCAGTGGCGCTGCCCCATTGGCCGGCTGACAGCCCGCATCACAATCCCATGCAGGGCCCGTCCACCAATCAGGTGTGAGGAAGCAGGGAGCAGGGCTGGGAGAACCGGGAGAGCTGCAGTTTGGATTCCGTGCTCACCATGGCAACAGAGCCTCGCGCCTGGCCTAGAGGTGGCCTGTACAGCTTTAACCTGTCCGTCATGAGCGCTGCAGCCAAGTCAAACACACACACACACACACACACACACACACACACACACACACACACACACACACACACATGCCAAAACACACAAACACACACAGTAAACACACACGTGCCAAACACACAAAACACAGTAAATATAAACACATCTGCACGTCAACAGCACACATAAAACACACACACACGAAACACACACACACAGAAGTCCACATCAGCAAAGACACAGAAACATAAACATTCCACACTCACACACATACACACACACATGCACGCACACAGACACAAGTCCACATCAGCAAAGGTACAGAAACATAAACATTCCACACACACACACACACACACACACACACACACACACGCACACGCACACGCACACGCACACGCACACACACAGAACAAACACTCCATGCCCATGTAAACACTTCCATTCCTTCCAAAGACTACATTGACCTTCCACATGGCACCAGTCCGGTTCTGTGTGTCTAGGCTGTTCTGCCACGTGCTCCGGCGGAACAGAACACGGCACTCGGTTCTCACCTCCGCAAACAACAACAGATCCCGAGCAACACTGGAACAAACGACAACCTTCCGGACTTCTCTCGACTTCTGGCCCACAATCGGAACAATCTGGTCACTCACCTAGTTGGAAAAGTTTCTAGGATCTTCTCATAACTCTAATCTATCAGGGCAGCTCCTCCTTGAGTGCCTGACAGTACCAGAATCTTGGAGCTGGACCTTGTCCCTAATAGGAACCAGAACCTGAGCAGCAGGAATGGACTTTACAAGCGCTCACGTCCATCTGATCACAGTCACCCATAATCCAGAACCCATCACACGCACAAACACACACACACACACACACACGTGGGGTCACCTGGAATTCAAATGGGTTCACCTGAGACACTGCTCTGGGTTAGTGTGTGCTTCACCTCACTATGTATTCACTGTGTGCTGTGTGTGTT
>NC_085009.1:21407866-21410366 GCF_963854185.1 Sardina pilchardus
CATTCGCCTATACTCCTCTCCCTGAGGTTTCCAGCCTATCAGTGCACCTCTCTCTGCTGACCTAATTAAACTCTCTGCTCGTTACTGACTTAATTAATGGTCCACTCGGAGTGGACTTAAGCTCCCTGACGAACCTCTCCATCACGCTACGTCGCTCCTGGGTTGTCCGAGGGCTTCAGGGCTGACCGCTGGTGATGGATAGGCTCTTATCTGGACTCCTTCACTACCCACACCACTCCTTTATCCCCCTTGGGGGCCTGGCCCTTAGATGACCGACTCAAAGCCTGCGCACAAAGGGCCCCCTTCTACATCTACATTCACTCATTTACGTAGCAGACGCTTCTGTCCACAGTCACTGACAAACATGAGGAATACCATTCAAGCAATGCAGAGGAGATCGTAGGTAACAATACAATAAATACTATGATGCAGAAGAGGCCTAACAAACAAATACTACTACAACAATATACTATGCAGAGAAGATCTTAGGTAACAATACTTACAACAGGAATAAATACTATGATGCAGGAGAGAGGTTAGGTAGCAATTCTTCCTGCAAAAATAAATACTATGCAGGACACCTGAGGTAACAATACTTATACAGCAATAACTAATACTATGCAGAGGAGACCTTCAATAACAAATACTACAACAATCAATACTACTAGGCAGAGGATTAGAGTGCAGAAGTTTAAATGCTGGTCAAGTGGATGTCAAAGGAGATGGCGGTAGAAGGAGAATGAAGTTGGGTAGGATATGGGAAGAAGGGAAGTGAACAGAAGTGTATAGGAAGTGTATTGTCAGACAACTGGAATGTGTCGTTATGTTGGCAGCTAGCTAGGAGGCCTTCACACATCCCAGGATCTGGCCCACTGCTGGGCCACGTCCGTGGGCCAGTCTTCAGAGGCAGCCGTCGAGTGGCTCAGAGCCTTGGTTGGAAGTTGGTTTGCTGTTGGTCTGTTCTTGATTTGTTATTGGTTTGAAATTGGGTTGTTGTTGTTGGTCTGTCGGTGGTCTGTTCTTGGTTTGTTATTGGTTTGAAATCGGTTTGTTGTTGTTGGTCTGTTCTTGGTTTGTTATTGGTTTGTTATTGGTTTGTCATTAGTTAGTTTGCTCTTGGTGTTCCCCATGCCTCAGCAAGTTAGGATTTCTGCCAAAAGTTTGGCACTTCTGCTTCTCTTACCTGGCCTCTCACAATTGTACTACCATCCGTACAGTTTAGTGGGATGAAATCTGTCAGTCCGTTTGTCCGTCCGCCTGTCTGTGGCGATCGGGAAGTCAGGCTTTGTGTAAAACAGGGAAGCCCCCATGTTCATGTCTACCATCAGTATTAGCTGATATCCGCCTTTTGGACTGGTGACACATAACTTATCTGTTATGTCACATCAATTCTATCTAAATGTTGTGTTATGCATGGCACATTCAGAGATCACGCTAAGAAGGGCTGAAAGTTGTTACGCTTTTTCCCAAAATGAATATCGTTGTTTCCCTGCCACTGTAGAGTATAACTAACAACAAAACCAAAGTAAACAAACAAGCAAAATAAAAAAAAATATCAGTCTTCGGATTCGTGAAGGTTACCGGTTATCGGCCAACTCGTCATCGAAATCTGTCCAGAATTTCACAATCGGTGCATCCCTAGGACATAATCAAAGAACATCTGGGCTCATCCACGTGCCAGCACGTTTCACAAGCAAGCGATCTCATTCAGCTTCAGCCAGATGTGCTGATATGGAGTCAGGAGCAGGGGACATGACAGGGTGCTGGAGGAGTCTGGAATCACACGCCGACACATTTAGGTGCTAATCAAGGTGTGACTACGCGGGACTTGTCACATCTCACTACTCCTGAGGCAGGAGGAGAACATGGCTGAGAAGTGAGGTGTGTGTGGGTGAGTGTGTGTGTGTGTGTGTGTGTCTGTGTGGTGTATGTTAACTTGGATTCTGGAGTGAAAATTATAAATTAAAAAAAAAGAAAGAAAACTTGTCTATCTCTCTTACACATGCACACGCATGCACACACACACACACACAAACGGCAAGTGAGGTAAATGTTTAATTGAAGAGAAACCTGTGATTTCTCTCTCTAGCCCTATGTTTCTCTTTACCTCCGTTATTTTTTTCATATTCTTCATCTTTACATCTCTCCTTTTCTCTCTTTACATGTATGTCTTTGGTATGCTATTATTCTTTTTTACCCCTCTCACAACTTCCATCTTCTACCTCCTCTCCTCTCTACCTCTCTTTCTTTCTTTCTTTCTTTCTTTCTTTCTTTCTTTCTCACACACACACACACACACACACACACAATCTCAATCTCAATCTCTTTACCTCTGTAGGTCTAGTTCATTCTCACATTTTCTGTTTTTCTCTCTCTCTTCTCTGCCTCTCCTTATATCTCCCCTTCTCTCTCACACACTCTCCTTTCTCTCTTTCTCTCTCTCCCTCTCTCTCACCAGGCATGTGGTCTTTGTGATGGAGAATAAAGCCTCCACTGGAGT
>NC_085009.1:21412866-21427866 GCF_963854185.1 Sardina pilchardus
TTCCTCACCACAGCACATCACTGGCTTGGCATCCCGTAGGTCTGCAGTCAGGATATTCCAACCGGAAACAATGTAACTGATTTAATCACTACATTCATCAATTGCTAAATATAAACAAAATATAAACAAAATAAACAAAAACAAATATAAACAAAAAAAAAACATCTCATTTTGCCAACACGTGACGTGACACGTTCCATGCTTAAATAACTTGTGATCCAACACTATCTAGCAAGTAACAAGTGCAGAACCAAACACAGGATTTGGGTATGGCAACAATGAAATCTAACTGTAATCTAGCAAACTATTCTACAGTGGCCTTTCTATGATATCCGGTTTTGCCTTAATAGCACATTCCAAAATAGCCTTTTATGGGGACCTATTCATCCCCACATCCTCTTCTTCGTATTTGTTCCGTCCCGATCCCCTCTACCTCTCCTCACTCTCTTTCTTTATTCTCTTCATCCCAATTCCATGTCTCTATCTCTCTCTCTCTCTCTCTCTCTCTCTCTCTCTCTTCTCTCCTTCACTCTCCTCATCTATGCTCCTTATGTAGCCCAGGTAACATGCTGGAGAGACCTTCGCCCAGTCTGGATAGCTATTATGCTATCTGTGTGTGTGTGTGTGTGTGTGTGTTAGTGTGAGCGGTGTGTGTTTATCTGTTGGTCAGTGTGTGTGTGGATGTGGATGTGTGTGTGTGTGTGTGTGTGTGTGTGTGTGTGTGTGTGTGTGTGTGTGTGTGTGTGCGGCGTGTGTTTGTTTGTTGGTCAGTGTGTGCGTGTGTGTGCGTGTGCGCGCGCGCGTGTGTGTGTGTGAAGGTGACTCTGGACAGACAGTGTGTAGTCTGGGGGCTGATAGCGGGTGATTGACGAGGCTGTTGCGGTGACAGATCACCCAGCCAGCAGACCCACACTTTACTGCCTCAGGCCAGACACACAGCATTTACCAGACACACACACACACACACACACACACACACACACATCTATATAAAGAGACATAAACACTGCCAGTCACTGACATTCAGAAACACAAATACATATCGCTGCCAGTCACACACGCACACACACAAACACACACATACAAACAAACTCTGACATGCACATACATACAAACAAACAGCATTGAACTTTCAAAGACACCCAACCACTCCGAGACAGAAGACAGACAGACAGACAGACAGACACACACACACACACACACACACACACACACACACACACTCAAGACTGAAGCACAAGCACTCATCCACCCTAGTCTTGTTTCTCCTGCCTCTCTTCATCCCTCCTCCCGTGTCTCTCTCTATCCCTCGTTCCTGGGCGGGTGGAGGAGAGGAAGTGGTGAGTGGTGGTGGAGAGAGCAGGAGGCTCAGAGGACACAGGACGAGCTCTTATCACCCACTCCTCTAGATATACGAGCTGTCTGGAGGGGTTCTCTCACACACACACACACACACACACACACACACACACACACACACACACACACACACACACACACTGGAGCAGCCTCGGGGATACAGGAGGTTTTGTGCTGAAGAGATCTTTAAACAAAACTTGTTAGAACAGTTAGAAATAGAGTAGAACACTCACAAATCGGCTGTGTTTGTGTGTGTGTGTGTGTGTGTGTGTGTGTGTGTGTATGTGTGTGTACTTTGTTGCAGGACAGTTTAATAGCACCAGAGCTTCCCTTTTCTTTCCTCTCTCTCTCTGTATATGCTTTCTTCTCTCTCTCTCCACCCCATCTCTCTCTCTCTCTCTCTCTCTCCCCACCCCATCTCTCTCTCTCTCTCTCTCTCTCTCTCTCTCCCTCCATCTCTCTCTCCCCCCCTCCCTCCCTCCCTCCATCTCTCTCTCTGGATGTGGAGGTCACTGTTGATCTGTATCAGTGCTGGAACAATGGCCACCGGATGAAGCCCACAGACACCACACCACACAACCACCCATCACACTCTGAGGCCCAGCGGAAGCATTGGACACTGGGGTTGGGGTGTGTGTGTGTGTGTGTGTGTGAGAGAGAGAGAGAAAGAGACAGAGTGAGAGGGAGAAGGGCTCTACACTGAAGTAGCACTGCATATCCAGGGCACACACACACACACACACACACACACACACACACACACACTATCTCTCCTACTTTCCTCTTGCATGTTTGTGGCAAGCTCTCTCTCTCCCTCTATCTTCATTCTCTTTCTCTCTCTCTCTTCACTCTTTCTCTCCTCTCTCTCTTCCTCTCATATTCTCTCTCTCCGCCCTCACTCTAGTAATCTGGCCTGTGTCCAAACCCACACTACATAAAGTGCACACACACACACACACACACACACACTCTCTCACACACTCTCTCTCACACACACACACACACACACACTACATAAAGCACCTTTGTGTGACATGATGTCATCCACCCCACATACCCTATATGGAAACAGAGCGCCTGTGAGAAAGAGAGAGAGAGAGAGAAAGGGAGAGAGGGAGGGATAGATACTGTAGAACGAGAGGTGGAGAAAAGAGGCAGAAAGGGAATTCAGGAGAGAGAGAGAGAGAGAGCAAGAGAGACAGAGTTAGCAAGTGAGAAAGAAAGAAAGAAAGAAAGAAAGAAGGAAAGAAAGAAGTGACAGATATTGAACACAATGAAGAAAGAATGAAGGAAATGTTCGTCATGAAATCCAACAAGACGTGAGGACTGGGAGAGGTGTGTTAGGAGAGAGGGGTTAGGAGCCTCACAGCCTTTTAGTGATGTTAGTGGGTTAGCCTCACAGCCTTTTAAAAGATGCATTTTAAAGACGGGCTACAAGTACATGGACATGCACATCAACTTGTCAGGTGGGAGACAAAAGACCGTTTTTAACAAACTTTTCGAGGAGCTCGGAGAGAGCGTACAGAGCCACTGAGTGCAGCCCCTCTCTTCTCTTCTCTTCTGCAGCATAGCACAGCCACCGGCAGTCTGACACACACACACACACGCACATGCACGCAGGCGCGCACACACACACACACGCACAGGCACGCAGGCACGCGCACACACACACACACACACACACGCACAGGCACGCAGGCGCGCGCACACACACACACATACACACACGCACAGGCACGCAGGCGCACACACACACACACACATACGCAGACACACATACACTCGCATGCGTGCACGTGCGTGCATGCACACACACACACACACACACACACACTCTGCCCAGAGGAGATAGCGGTCGGCTCCATGGTCGAGGCCACTCACAGCACACCACAACAGAGTGGGCCAGACTCATCCAATCACACGCAGGCAGGAAGTATCTGACCAATCATTTGCACTCAGGAAGCAGCGGGCAGTAAATGCTTCTGTGGGGCCTCATTATTACCCATCATCACCGCATTTAAGCCAGGAAGGGGCTCTTTCACAAGCACAGGCATAACAGAACACACACACACACACACACATATATATATATTGATCCATGTAGACACAAGCGCAAACAAATGTTGAACTTAAATCTTTCCACACACACACACAGACAGACAGACATTAACCAGCCGTGCCAGACACAAGCAACAATACCCACTGCTGCACACACACACACACTGAATGGATCATTGAAGCCCATCTAGACGAGACCTCCTCATCTGTTTATTTTCTAATCTCCTCTGAAACCCCACATTATCCACAGCAGCAGCCTCTGCACAGACTCTCCACACACACACACACACACACACACACACACACACACACACACACACACACACACACACACACACACACACACACACACACACACACACACACACACACACACACACACACACACACACACACACACACACACACTTTTAAACATACAGCCAGACCCGTGTAGCTGTGCAACAAATGCCACATGTCCAGCACCAAACACGATGCCTAAAACAAGAAGCTCGTAGTCCTGGCGTGTCAGCAGTGTCTACGGGCGTCACACATCTCGTCCATCAGCCATCTCTCTGCAGCCCTTTGTCCAGACACATGACCGATGAGACACCTTTAAAACCCTCCTGTTGTAAGAGAGCCCAGCAATGGCAAACACCACTGATTTGTGCTTTTTGACCCCCCTTGGTTGCCGTCCGGGGGCTGGGGACAGGGACAGCAGCACAGCAGCACGTGAGTATTTTTCCGCCCCCAACACACACACACACACACACACACACACACACTGCTTGTAAAGTGTAAATATTTAGCCTGCTGTGAGCGAAGCCTTGGTCACTCAGAGGAGCACAGTGACCTGGCAGGTATGCAGCAATAGAGCCGGCTCCAAAACGCACAACACACACACACAACACACACACACATACATACATACACACACTCACAGGTGCACAGAGACCAGGACTCTCCTGTAGGTTTGCAGCACTAGAGCGGGCTCCAACACACACACACCCACACACACACACACGCGCTCAGAGGAGCACAGAGACCAGGACTCTCCTGTAGGTTTGCAGCACTAGAACAGGCTCCAACACACACACACACACACACACAGGTGAGCTGGCAGGTATGCACACTAGAGCCGGCTCCAACACCAGGACTCTCGTGCCCCACAACCCCTTCCCTGCTCAGCGGCCAGAGCGGTAGGCACCATCTATTGCTTGACTGCTATTAACGATTAACATGCATGAGAACATGCTTATATTAACTTCGTATAAGTATATTTATATTAATTGATAAGATTTCATATTACATCATGTCTAATGATCTTATATCATTATTTCTCCTCAGATTTTCAAGGGGTGGTTGAGGGAGACTTGGTGGTGGTGGCGGTGGTGGAGGAGGTGAGAGGGGCGGATATCAGCTTACCTGCCCAGCGTGGTGGCCTCCGCCTGGGGAGGAGCAGAGAGCTGCCGGGGGGAGAGGTGGAGGAACAGGCACAGGGCACAGGGACGTCTGGAGGTCCCAGAGGAGAGAGGGAGGGAGGGAGAGAGAGAGAGAGAGAGAGAGAGAGAGAGAGAGAGAGAGAGAGAGAGAGAGAGGGAGGAAAGGAGGGCAGAAACTGTAAGGAAACGTGATTCATTGTGCAGAGACAATAAATTGCAGTTACCGTCTAACCAGAAGTGCACAAAAAGCAGAAAAGTACATGAACACATGTGGATACACATAGATGGGTACAATGTGCTATTCCAATACTTTGACGTAGGAGCATCTTATGCTAATATGCTTAGATAGTGACATTAGCCTCTTCTCAACGTCTCTCCTCGATCCTCTGTCCTCCAGGCTCGTTCCCACTGATCTATAAAGAACGCTGGATAGACTATCCCATTGTTGCTGCACCCATCATTCTTTATCTAGATCAGTGGGAACGAGCCAGAGAACCAAGGACTGAGGAGAAACATTGACAAGGGGTCATCCCTATGTTCCCCGGGTCCTATGTTCCCTAGTTTTTCCAAAAAAGGGTCCTATGTTCCCCGGTCACAATACATACCAGGGAACATAGGACCCTTTTTTTGAAAAAGCGGGGAACATAGAACCCTTTTCAAAATGTAAGCAAAAAAGGGTTCTATGTTCCCTGGTCCCATACAAAGCGGGGAACATAGGACCCGGGGAACATAGGACCCAGGGAACATAGGTACGCTTCTGATGACATAAGGTAAGAGCCTGATGACATTGGTGGCAAAGCCCTGACAAAGACATCATCTGTTGTGTCACTGCAGCGCAGGGGACAGCACTCTGGTCCTTTTCATGGTGTGGGGGGAGTGACCTTGAATGAGTTGTGTGGCACACAGCAGTCCAGACTTACCCCATGGTAAAAAGCCAATTGGCCATTGGGTCTGCCACTCAGAGGCAAACTCTGTCATGATTGGCTGTGGTGATCCTCAGACAAACTCCCTGACCCTCGCCGGCGGTGTTGGGACTGCCCAGCTCGTTCATCAGCATTCAGGCTCGCTCGCACGTCCCTACAAAAGCACAACAAGGAGCCAGGGTGAGCAAATCAGTGTGTGTGTGTGTGTGTGTGTGTGTGTGTGTGTGTGTGTGTGTGTGTGTGTGTGTGTGTGTGTGTGTGTGTGTGTGTGTGTGCGTGTGGCGTCTCCCGAACAACCTTAGAGACGATTGCACCCTGAGGGCTGTTTACACGTGCAGCAAGGAATTTGCTCTGATAGACTAGTTCTTTCTTGCAGCTTATATACAGGCGAACATGGTCGCCTATACAGACAGACACACGATGAGCAGAGAGCGCCCCCCTAAGGCAAATAGATAGAAGTGATACACATTTGGCTAAATTCAGCATAATCTTCCAACACGCTAATCACAACACTCAAGCACTCAAGCTTGGCAGGACAATAACAGGAGAAAATGCAGGGAAACGGCTCTTAAACTTTGGATGATAAAGCACAATCAGTGCCTGCTTCATACCTTCTCACTGGAACAACATGCCTTAAGCTTGCGCAACATGCCAGGGTTGTACAGTATGTCTACTTGCTGTTGTTCACAGCACTGGTGCGTCAGAGGTTGACAGCTTGGAAGCACAATCCACAACATCTCTAGCATAGACCTCTGAAGTTCACCTACAAAAAGGATCCAAAGCTGCCATCTTTGCCCATATAAGGAGATCCAGGAGTTAATTGAAGCTAACTGCCTATGGCAAGTTGCATGGTAAGTTAGCTCTGGGGTAGCAAAGATCAAAGTGTGCCGTCTTCACCTACCGATCACAGTATCCACTAGACGGCAGTGGACAAAACTGTAGTGAAAAACGTCTGCATTTCCAATGTCATCATCCCCGCCAGAGTTTAACAGGTGCGATAATTGAAAATCCCCATGTTATTTTCCCATAGAAAAAATCTCAAGATACCGGATCTCCTTATTTGGGCAAAGATGGTGGCTTTTTTGTAGGCAACCTTCAGAGGTCTATTGGTGTGTCCACAAACACCTCACATGTAGGCTACACTCACTGAAAACATGGTGAGAGTGGTATAGGTGTGTGTGTGGGTGCAGCTGTGTGTATATGCATGCATGAACATAGAGATAACTGTATACTCAATACTCATGCATGGTGTGAGTGGGGGCGGGCGTGTGAGGAGGAAGGTGGTGTGATGTGGACATAGAGCACTTGTTCATAAAAAAAAAAAAAAAAATGTTCATGAGATTCATTGAAACTTTTAACACACATTTGTAAGTTAACGCTTCTGCGATCGATTGAAAAATAAAAAGATGTAAAACAACAGAAAACATTGTAGATATGGAGTTACTGGTGCTGAGTAAATAATCCGCTGTGTTTTTGTAGCACGTGTTACAAATACAACCCTGCACAGCCCTGTATGCTCTTACTGGAGCAATACGTTAGCATCAACAATGCCATGTAAAGGCTTAAAGGGATAGTTCGGATTATAAGACACGAAGTTGTATGGGTTCCCTGTCAGCAACGTAGTGCATCAGCACTGACTTACCCCCGACAGCGTCCTGTGAGCCGAGATCCAGCCGGTTTTAGATCGTTTTTGATGCTGAAGAAAGTAGTCCGGCAAGTTTCTGGGGTCACGAAAGTAAAGTGTTTTTCTTCTCAAAACCATATGCGTTCAACAGAGTGATATATTTGCATCACAAAAACGTTGTCCAGGAAAAATTCAAACCTCGTTATCACTTAATTATTTTTCGCGATTCCTATCACTGCGCGCTACTGACAGCTGGACAACGTTTTTGTGGTGCAAATATATCACTCTGTTGAACGCATATGGTTTTGAGAAGAAAAACACTTTACTTTCGTGACCCCAGAAACTTGCTGAAGAAAATAGTCCGGCATCAAAAACGATCAAAAACCGGCTGGATCTCGGCTCACAGGACGCTGTCAGGGGTAAGTCAGTGCTGATGCACTACGTTGCTGACAGGGAACCCATACAACTTCGTGTCTTAAAATCCGAACTATCCCTTTAAAGCAACACTATGCAACAATTTAGAGCGAACAGTCAAAGGCATGAAAAACCTTACAAACACCGACCCAGAGCCTTCTTGGTGAGCTAATATGCTAATTGGTGCCCTCAGCTAAGTATCAGCTAAGTCAGCTAAATATCGATGTTTCGTGTCATTTTTTTGTTGAGTGTTCTAGTCCAGGATACAGAACTACAACGTTCATGTCCTGGATGGTTGGTGGGGATAGTACAGGTGTCTATTTATCCTTCACCTGACCACGGATTTGAGGATGACAATAACAACACTAGTTGCTCAGAAAAAAAGGCATTACCTCAGAAGTATCAAATTGTTACATAGTGCTGCATTGACACTAAAACACAAATATGATGATGTCACATCACAAACATAGTTAACAAGAAAAACATAAATTATATTTATCTCAGAGTCTCAAATGTGATCAGCTTAATGCTCCATCACGTCAAGGCCTACACCTACAAGGCCTATTGTACACCTATGACCCCCTTTAAAGTTAAGGCCTTGATGATCCCACAAACCACAATCTTCTCAAGGCTACAATATTTAAAATAACACAATATAGGGCTTTTTAAAAAAAATCTATTTGCAATGCACATGTTATCTACTTAGTGTTAAGGTGTGCCCAATTTGTCTAACCGAAAAAAAGGGGGCATGCTCTTGGCATTAAAATGAATCTAAAAAGCTGTTATTTTAAGTAGAATAACGACAACATGTTGAGGAAAAAAAATCTGAGCTACCCCTCGGGGGTGTGAACATGGGAGCTCATGAACATGCCCTCTGACCATAATGCTGTACTGTAGCTGCCTTGTGACTTCAGCTGTTGGCTCCAGCAATGCCAGCTGGGTAAAACCGACTGTTCTCAGTTGTTTTGTACCCACAGTACTCGGGACCTCATGAAATAGAGAATTGTGTGAATAATCGGTGGATTTCTCCTTTAAAGCAGCACTATGTAGTACACAGGCTTGTGACAGAAAACAGCATCTCTGACACTGACACCCCGTGCCCAGCCAGCATTCCCAGTAGCCTACTGTACTACATGATGTGACCTTGTTGTATTGTGCAGCAGGAACATGACTTTTGTTTTGGCAGATTTCACACTGGCCACCCCTTAGCACTAAAGCACTTGAGCAACTACGTAGGCTTAAAGGGTATAAAGGGAAAAGCACCTCCTCTCCCCAAATGTTGGTAGCTTGTTGCCACCTAGTGGAGAGCACATCTCCAAGCTTAACACCCGACGAAGGTCTGAAGCAACAAATGCACTCTTGCTTACAATAAAAGCAGTCTACAATTACAAGCAACCCAAACAAAGTGTGGGAGTCTTTCTAGGTCCACTGACAGCGAGAAAAAAAAAAAAAAACAGATCTGTAAAAAACAACATCAAAACTGAAACTGCATTTTTTTGCCATCACTGGTCTCAACAGCCAAGCCCAACGGATGGGCTAAGCTGGATTTGCAGGTTGTTCAGGGTTTACAAGTCCACCAACATTACCGAGGATAGATTTGAATTAATTCTTAAGTTGATATGCACTTTGTGATTGCTGTCATTTAGATTCATGTTGTGTATGTCTCCCTTTGCTTAAATTCAATAAAAATTGGTTTGCAAAAATAAGCAAGTACTATAGGCATAACCCATAGACAAAACAAGTTTATTTTCACTCAAAACATTCAATTTCATTCTAAAGTTTATTTTCACTCAAAGCTCAGACAACATGTCCAATTATCTAAAACAACCTCAATAACACACTGTTTTGCCTTTCAATTGTGGGTCATTCTGTGCCTTATCAGACAGGTTGTTACTGAACCATCTCAGATTTTGTTCAAAACATTATATCTCTACATTGTGACTGGATATCAAAACTGAGGCCTGTAAAATATTTATGTTCAAACATTTTCATTTTATTTTCAGCCCCTGCAATTACTTCAATTTCAGTCTTTAAAATAAATAAATAAACCTGGGAGGCAATGTTCGGGCAGTCATATGATGGAAACTGGTTTTCATAGGCAGCCCATATTTTGTAGGGAGGAATATCAATGTTCTCAGTTTGCAATGAACTGATAAAAGTTTATGGCATGCAGCTCATTCATTCTCTACAAGGCCTTAGATTTTAAATATATATATAAAAATGGTGGCATTCATATATGTACAGTATATATATATACATATACATACAGTATACAGTATACAAGGAAAGCAATCACACCTCGTTTTATCCTCAATATATTCATGGGAATTTGTTGAGAACCTTAAATAATGGCTGAACATTAATGAAGTATTACAGACAATATGGCTTGATGCCATTGAGAACATGTTTGTCTTCCAAAGCCTTCATGTGGCCTCCATGATGACACGAGACTTCATGAAAAATCAAAGGTGAAAAAAAAAAAAACATTGGAATGAAAAAAAAAAAATATATATACAGGAGTAAGTTTTGGGACCTAAACATAATGCAGACAAACGCTGAGCAAAACCTGAGAGCGTGCAGCCACCATTTTCCTGGATTCTGTGTGATTTGACACGGAATAACCCCGGATGTTTCAGTTTATGTGTATATTCACAGAAGACTCTTTATCTCCTCTCTCTCTCTCTTTCTCTCTTCCTCTGTCTGTAACTCACTCTCACTCAGTTGAGTGAAGTTTAAGATTAAATGACATAAAACACCCATATCAATTGATGCACATCACTGGCCGTTCCCCACCCACCAGGACCACGCCAGCCAATAGGCTTGAGAGAAGGGTCCATTGTTACCATGGGGACGTCACAAGGGCATTCGCTTTTGCACTGTCAGAGCTTTTGTATCGTTGGCCTTGGGCCTTACACTTTCTGGGAACTTTCAGACATTCCTTTTGGTTCATTCATTGTAACACAGTATCAATCAGTATCATACTCAATATACCCAAACCTTTTTACAGTAATTGTATAATAATTGTAGTTATTATACAAACGTGTAATTTTTATCTGTGAAGTTAGACTTGACCTTTGACCCCTGTAGCGTAGCACTTCTCACTACCTCTGACGTCCGTCTCTTCTTTCTACCCCCTCCTCCCTCCATCTCTCCCTCTTCTTCACTCTCATGCCATCTTTCACTCATCCTCACTCTCACACCATCTCACTCTTTCTCTCTCTAACCATCTCTCTTCCCTTTCTCACTCTCATGCCATATCTCACTCTTATGCCATCTCTCTCACGCCATCTCTCACTCTTCCTCACTCTCACACCATCTCACTCTCTCTCACACCATCTCTCTCTCTCTCTCTCACCATCTCACTCTCTCTCTCTTTCTCTCTCACACCACCTCTCACTCTCTCTCTCTCACACTCACACTATCTATCACTCCTCTTCTATCAATCTATTCCAGGATGTTTTACTGGAATTAAGCTACCGTTACACACAGTAAAGGTTTAATTGCCATTCTATCTATCATTCTACTGTGTGTGTGTGTGTGTGTGTGTGTGTGTGTGTGTGATTAGCATCAAGGACCACAGCTTCTGTTTCCTCCCAAATCTGTGGCATAACCATCATTTGGGGAGGTCTTGTTCAAACACACTCTCCGCCATTTCGATGCATTTTCATTAGTCATTTTATTTTAATTATTATTATTTTGTTTTCCAAGTAATTTCAGCTGTTTTCAAAAATGGATTTATAGCGTTTTGGAAAAGAGCTCTTCATTTATATACAGCACCTTCACACTAACGTCCATGTAGGCTACAATAATATTTACTACATAACTATGCCCTCTTGTGTGTGTTTGCATAGCCTATTTCCCTCAGATACACACTGGAGAGAGAGAGGAATATTTGGGATTGGGAATGAAGTCCTGTATCTCTTGGGCTTTACGTTATTGCAGACACATGATCACAGCATGTCTGTTTTGTCTTCGCTTCACACCACAGCAATTTCCCGCATGTAAGCCGCATTGTGTATAAGCCACAGGACAGTGTTTTATGCAAGTTAAAAAACACAAAACCATATTAACTGCCCCCCTGTATAAGCCGTGGCTAATAGTCGGAAATTACGGTACTACACAAACACAACAGGTATATGTAGCCTTAATGTTCTCTATGCAGAGTATAGGAGAGGCTATTTCCCCAACACAAAATACATTACCAAAACACGTCACGTCCATTTGTCAGAAGAGTTTATCACACCAAAACAGTTTAACTGTCACAGCAGGTCAACACAAGCATTTAAATGTAGACATCATTAAACACAGTGCAGAGGAGTATGTATATCACAACTGCGTGCAAGCACAACCAAGGACTGATTGTTTTCTAGTGAAAGGATTGAATTGTACTGTGTGGGAGGAGATGATCCTTTCAGGTATAATTGTCTCTAAGTTTACTTTGTGTGTATGTGTGTGTGTGTGTGTGTGTGTGTGTGTGTGGAGGGGGGTGTCCGTGTCTGTATCCAAGAGAGATGTGAAGACCAAGGTCTCATGTCTCTCACTTGGCAGTCGATGATCCGCCACTCGTGATCACTGAGCTCAAACTGCTGCAAAGATTGATCAAAGTGACTTGTACTGACATTCACTGTAAAAAAAAAAGAAAAAAGAAAAATAGCCTACAATTCCTCTGATATGACCCTGTCCTTACACAATCAAATAGCAATTATGTCTATAGCATTAGTATTATAAAATGCACAGAATGGATGGTTCCTAATGGTGCATGTCCAAAGAATCACTTCATCCAATTTCATTATTTTACAATGCTTGCACTGGGGAGCTGACTAAAATCAATTGGTGGTGCTGGGGCGCCCTCTTGCGTTCGACACGGGTCATTACGCCTACTACGCAAGGGGGCGGTGACAGTGAGGAAAGCGAGAGGGGTGGAGGACGAAGAAAAAACAACAGAAAAAATTCAAACGTTCTTCCTGGAAATTCTATGAACCGCCACAACTTCACCACATGACATTTCAGAAAGAAAATGCGACACTCCTTCTCTACTACTAGTAGGCCCAGACTTCATTCAGTGGCCACTGTTACATCACAAATAATTATTTAAATACACGCCAGGTTTACACCCCACATCTTAGGTCGTAGTACAGAACGAAAGCTTTTACAGATGACGGATTTATTAGATGTACTCTAATTGCCGGAGGCGTCATTTAGTTAGCGAGAGCGCGTGGGCTTCTGCCATTAGTAACGGCAACGCATCAGCTCCCCCAACTCCTACTCATTTCCCGTAAACCGAGAGTAACTGTATGAGCTCATCAGTTTCCTCAGAAGCTGCTGGGGAGGCCAAGTTTCTACAAATTAAACACTCACACGACACACGCACGCCAACTGATGTATCCTTCTCCAAACCTCTGGCGCTGAGAAAGCTAAGTTGAAATGAATGGCGAAAAGATGTTGCGCTTACATTTCGATAAGGGACGCAAGATTCACAATAGCAATTAATTAAGGCGATTAACTACGCAAAAAAATGACATTAATCAATGCGCGCACCAGAATGGATCGGGTTGAGAAGATCCACCAGAACGTTCCAGATCATGTGGAAGCGATCGCATCCAGGGGCGTAAAGTACCTGTTATTGATGTGTTGGGTGCAGATGCAAAAGTGTAAAAAGTCCCTTGCCGCCCGCTTACCTGCTGCCAAAACCAGAGAGTGGCTGGGAGGTGCCGTGTCCCTTTTCCACAGTGGTAAATTGTACAGTGTTGCATCCCCAAAAGACGATTATGTCACGTACTCCCCTCTTCCCACCCGAATGGACGCCTGGAGAGTCACGCAGCACGAGCATGGTCATGTTTGAAGGTTTAATTATGCATTCCAAATCGATACGCATGTTCCTAATGACGGCGTGAGGATGCACTTCTCACACGCACAGATACGTTATGAAACCGAAGCAAAGATGCGGCCGTCACCGTGGCTTGTTTCAGCTATCTCTTCTCCAAACGTTTGCCATGTAGGTCAAACATGATCACAAAAAAACTGCCACACAATGTTTGTCAAAACGGAGGACAGCGATGTATGGCGCGGAAATCCGCGCAAGCTGGACGAACGCGTTCGCATGTCCAGGAGCCATGAGGCGGCGTGTGGCTGAGGTCTGCAGCCGCTGGCCAACGCAGGCAGAGCCGCGGAGAGAGGATTTGAAATTGCGCAGTTTTAATTCCATTGCAACGCAGACACTCCGTTTCTCTTCTTCTTGTCGTTTCCCTTCTCCGATGTTTCGGTCGCTATCCTTTCCTCCTCCCTCTCCTTCTCCCTCTCTCACTTTTACTCTGGAAGTCTCTTCCCTCCCTCATGCAGGTTATTTTCGGTGGACGAGTCTTGGACTGAAGGGCCCCGCCTCCACACTTCTCGGGAAAGCACGGGAGGCTGTGACTTCCCAAAAAATCCCACCATTTCTTCATTCTTTCCGGGAAACAGTCAGGAATATCGCACGGCGACTTCCTCAAACACAGCAAAATCCTTGGAAACAAGGGAGTCATCCACTTGTTACAAACGTGTCTTGTGAGCGAAACATTGTTTTTTTTTTCTGCAAGAACCCACTTAAAGCCGTGTCGATCCCCACATGGAATTAGCGTGTTGGAGTGTTCCACTCAAGACTGGCATCTGAGAATTGCGTCTTGCCATGGAATGCGAGGTGACATTTTATATCCTTTAACTGAAAACACAGGCGGTCGAGCAGTCCTTGAGAGAAACACATTCTCAAGCAGAGAGGTCAGTGAAAGTATACTTAAGTGTACTACTACACGTACAAGCCCACTTACAGTCCGATGGGAGGTTTCAGGTGGGGGACCTTGGGCAAATTAATGAAACACCCAGAGGAATTTGTCCCCATTAAAATCTAAGATGAGACAGGCGACTAGACCACCCACCCACCCCCCATACCCACCCGTCCAAACACACTCACCATTTTTTAAATCTTGAGGGCTGGGTTGATTACAATGGGACCTTGGGAGGCCTATTTGAATTTGAATTCGACGTGTTGCTATGAGCACCACAACAAGCAGTTAGCGGTCCACACAGACCGGCGGCGGAGCTCCTCTCGGCCTCCGCATAAAGAGACCCTTACTGTCTGAGGAAGTCTCTTTCTCTCCATCGCTCCCTCGCTCGCTCTCTCATTCAGGCCGGAGCGAAGGAACGGCTGAATGCGGTTGTGACCCCG
>NC_085009.1:21432866-21455366 GCF_963854185.1 Sardina pilchardus
TAACTTTCATCCAATCCCAAACTCACCTTGGGTGGGTCGAGGAGGTGGTTGTCATCCACCGTGGACACAACAAACTCCCAGGAGAGTGTGTCAATAGACACCTGTGAGCAGAGAAAGTGTGTGTTTATACTTTACAGAGTGTGCCCGAGATTCTATCAAAAAATCCTATAATTTTACACACTCCTATAACAAACAACCACCGTGAATTAGTTAAATCTGCAAAAAGTTAAATCTACAAAAAGCCGCTCCAGTGCGAACATGTTTTGTTAACATTTTCCTCAGCATATCGTTTCTATGTTCCTGTTCAATAACACAGCAGCTGTGAGGCTACATACACTACTCGCAAAAAGTTAGGGATATTTAGCTTTGGAGTGAAATGTAATGTTTCAGTATAGAAAGTACTGAAACACTGAACTGTTAGGGACATGCACATTCAAAAATTTAGAGAAGGTCACACTAAGTTCACCTGTCAAGGTTATAGTGCATTTTAGATTCATCCTGAAATTTCACCTGAAAGCCAAATGTCCCTGATTTTCTGTGAGTAGTGTATGTTATCATGTTAGTATGTAACATAATGCTGATGCAACACAATAAGCATAACGCAAACATCAGGCCTCCGAATGGGCATGCAAGTATTGCATACTGCAAAGTACGCTACTGTAATTGTCATCTACAGGCTACTTTCATACCAGTCAATACCAGTGTCTGGGCATGTGTGTGTGTGTGTGTGTATGTGTCTTTATGTGTGTTTGTATGTGTGTGTGTGTGTGTGTGTGTATGTATGCGTGCAACGCATGTGTGTGTCTGGGCATATGTATGTGTGTGTGTGTGTGTGTGTGGGTGTGTGTGTGTATGCGTGCAATGCATATGTGTGTGTGTGTGTGTGTGTGTGTGTGTGTGTGTGTGTGTGTGTGTGTGTGTGTGTGTTCTCCTCACGTTCTGCTGCCTGGCTGCGTGCTGCAGCACGGCGGTGAGGAACCCGGTGGGGAAGGTGAAGCCGGACAGCCAGAAGAGGACGGGCGGGTGCGCCGTCTCCGCCCAGCGGGCAAACTGCTCCACGCGCTGGCACAGGTCCCGCGTCCACGACGCCAGCGGCTTCAGAGACGGGTACGTCTGCGGAGGGAGGGAGGGAGGGAGGGGGGGGGGGGGGGGGGGGAGAGACATGTTCTCATGTTTTCTGTATTTCTGTGTTCTGCGTTCTGCGTTCTGTGTTTCTATGTGTGCTTCTCAGGCCAGTGATTTTCAACTGCTGTTCTGCGGCACAGTAGTGTGCCGGGAGAGATCATCAGGTGTGCCATGGGACATTGTCCAATTGCACTTAATCGGTCCAAAAACATGTTAACTAAATATAAATATTATTTAGTTGTTGCAAATAGTAGGCTATGCCATTGTTGAGCGTCTGTGCCTGCAATGTAGTGATTTGTTAAGTAAATAAATACTATGTATCAATAAATACAAACTAGCAATATGACAGCCGCGTTCGTTCACGTAGCCTATGCCACTTAATAGAGCGACAGACAATGCGGTATGAAGCTTTCTAATATCTGTGGGGGAAAATCTAAAACAGCGATGGATAGGCTTGCTTACTTTAAAGGGAAAATTGTAGTCTCCGGACTGAACTGTAAACAAATGTAGAGACTAAATTCGTATAATTTGTGCTGTATTAGGCTACAGTTATGTTGTTATGTGTTTGGTTGGTGGTGTGCCGCAGGATTTTTGTTTTTAATAAAAAGTAAAAAATGTACCGTGGCTCAAAAAAAGTAGAAAAACACTGTCTTAGGCAACACTAGCTCTATTTGAATGGTCATGCCAACAAAGAATTTCATTAAATTGAGAGAGAGAGAAAGAGAGAGAGAGAGAGAGAGAGAGAGAGAGAGAGAGAGAGAGAGAGAGAGAGAGAGAGAGAGAGAGAGCAAGAGAGAGATGGATAAATCATCATGGGAGACAGATCTTCAAATACTGAATGTGGTGAATGTATTTTATTAGACATGGAAGATGATCTATTTCCAAGGTGCCTTAAAAGAGGGAGGGAAGGCAAGTCTGCTGTGTTGGTCAAGGTAAACTGCTCACTTAAAGGAGAGAGGAGGTGTACAGTACAGTACGCCTGCTGTGTTGGTCAAGGTAAACTGCTCTCTTAAAGGAGAGAGGAGGTGTACAGTACGCCTGCTGTGTTGGTCAAGGTAAACTGCTCTCTTAAAGGAGAGGGTGTGTGTACATCTCTTCTGTTGCATAGGCCCTGACAAACGAGGAGGGCCGAGTCGTCCCTGTGAGTGTGAACAGACATAATTCATCCTTCCCATTCCATTATCTGCTGCTGATGCTCCTGTCCAGAGTGAGCGAGTGGCAGGGCCCTAAGCACAGAGCCGCCACCCCTGGAGCAGCGCAGGGTTAAGTGGGTTTGAGCTCAAGGGCACACTGGTGCCAGCGGCTGGCTGGGGCACCTGTACTGTACAGTACGCTGGTGACCGGGGTTTGATTCCCGCCCTGTGGTCCTTTCTGGAACCCACCCCTGCTCTCTCTCCCATTCACTTACTGTCATTCTTCACTGTCCTGTCACATCAAAAGCATAAAAAATCCCCAAAAATATATAGGTAAAAAAAGGGAAAAAAAAGAAAGAAAAGTGTCTTGCTCAAGGGCACACCGGTGGCAGCGGTTGGGGTCAGACTCACAACCCTCAGGTGTTCCATTCAGAAGTGCCCAGATGCCCGACCAGCGTACCAGCGCCACCCGATAGCACCGCCACTCCACACCACACCACACCACCCCGCTGAGAGTGGCTGCCACATCAACACGTCTCTCACACCGAGTGCAAATCCACCTCATTACTGAGAGGCTAAAAGCAGAGGACTCGCCACAGTGCAGCACAAAGCAGCACAGCACAGCAGGCATGTTGGCACCATTCCACAATCAGAATGCAAAAGCCCTTGAGGGCCAAGGGCACGGGTGGCATTTGACTACAGGCTACCTGTCCGACTGCCCCATGACAGGCGCATTACACCTGACTGAGCTCATCGCTAACACTTCACTTGAATTGCCTGCCTACATAGACTTCACTGATAGCGTTGCTTAAAATCAAGTTCAGTCATTAAAATGACAGAAGAACAACTTTGTTGCACCTTGATGAAGGACCTTGGTCCGAAACATTGTGCTAAATAAACCTGGGAACTGCTATCAGTGTGCGGACCTTTATCATTTCTCTTCACGTCCTTTTGGTCCAGCAACTGCACTATTTCGATGTGCGCACATTCTCTTGTTTTTAGAAGAACAACTTCAACTTCACCCTCCCCTAATCAAACCCAACACAACCCCATTCCCTTAAAGGGATATTCCGCCATTTTTGGAAATACGCTCATTTTCCACCTCCCCTCGAGCAAAACAATCGATATTTACCTTGTTCCTGTTCATCCAGCCATTCTGTGAGTCTGGCGATACAACTTTTAGCTTCAGCCTAGCATAGATCATTGAATCGGATTAGACCATTAGCTTCTCGCCTGCTAGCTTCATGTTTAAAAGTGACTAAGATTTCTGGTAATTTTCCCATTTAAAACGTGTCTCCTCTCAAGTTAGAAAGTGCAATAAGACCAACTGAAAATGAAACCTGCCGTTTTTCTAGGCTGATTTGACATGGAACTACACTCTCATCTGGCGTAATAATCAAGGCAACTTGCAAACGTACCATAGGCGCAGTGATATCTTACGCAGCATCTGAAAATAGTCCCCATAGACAACAAGCAGTAGTAGTGCCAGTAGCTGCAAGTTGCCTTGATTATTACGCCAGATGAGAGTGTAGTTCCATGTCAAATCAGCCTAGAAAAACGCCAGGTTTCATTTTCAGTTGGTCTTATTGCACTTTCTAACTTGAGAGGAGACACGTTTTAAATGGGAAAATTACCAGAAATCTTAGTCACTTTTAAACATGAAGCTAGCAGGCGAGAAGCTAATGGTCTAATCCGATTCAATGATCTATGCTAGGCTGAAGCTAAAAGTTGTATCGCCAGACTCACAGAATGGCTGGATGAACGGGAACAAGGTAAATATCGATTGTTTTGCTCGAGGGAAGGTGGAAAATGAGCGTATTTCCAAAAATGGCGGAATATCCCTTTAACCCTAAATTATTGTTAACCGAGTGTCAACACAGGAGTTTATTAATAAACAACGGAGATTAGATAGTAGAGTCTACCGTAATGTCCTGTGTATCAGCCACATTGTGTATAAGCTGCAGGACAGTGTTTTATGGAAGTGAAAAGAAACACAACTATAATATCACCATATTAACTGCCCCTGTGTATTAGCCTCAAAGCTTAAGAAATGTCGCAAAATCAATGTATAAGTCGCCGCTAATAGTTGGGAAATTACAGTAATCTATAGGAGACCAACGACGAAAAATGTGACCAGTTCAACCATCGGGCTGGTGAGACCAACGACGAAAAATGTGACCAGTTCAACCATCGGGTTGGTGAGACCAACGACGAAAAATGTGACCAGTTCAACCATCGGGCTGGTGAGACCAACTAAGTAAAATGTGACCAGTTCAACCATCGGGCTGGTGAGACCAACGACGAAAAATGTGACCAGTTCAACCATCGGGCTGGTGAGACCAACGATGAAAAATGTGACCAGTTCAACCATCGGGCTGGTGAGACCAACGACGGAAAATGTGACCAGTTCAACCATCGGGCTGGTGAGACCAACGACGGAAAATGTGACCAGTTCAACCATCGGGCTGGTGAGGTCTTGTCTTGTGTGGCGGCAGGGCCTCCTGCTATAGAGGGAAAGTGTGCAGTGAACAGAAGGGCTATGCAAAGAGGTGGAATTAGTTATGGAAATAGTTGAAGAGTTCAGATGCAAACACCACCTCCGTCAAAAAGGAGATAACGATGGTGAGTGAATTGCTCTTCACACATAGTGTATGTTAATCAAATCATTTTGCTTCAAAATTGCTAACTACCACTCTCTCCCTGGTCAGAAATAATGATTTGTAGGCAAAAAACTAAAGGACCCTGATAAAAAAATAAATAAATAAATAATTTAAAAGTAAAGTGGTCAGAGGGATTTAGAGGGTTGTGCATCTGAACTGTTCAGTTACTAATGGCAACAGTGGCATCTTCACAGCACTGACGAGAGGGTGTGTGTACTGTGTGCAAGTCTTCAAACAGCATTATAATAGAAAATGCAAAAATGTGCAGCGATTTTATTTATTTTTAAAAATATTAATTTACCTCAATTTTCAAAAGGCGATATCGATAATAATGCTTCCAACAAGACTGCAATTTCTGAACTTCCAACCTCCTCTTTGTAGCACTTCTTAAAAAAAAAAAGAAAAAAAAAAACAAGACTGAGTTGCCTTTGCCGCCACTGGCTGGTTTGGCATGTAAGCGCTAAGCACAGAAAACAATTATGAGCTTTCAGTGATTTTTGATGTTCAAAGGGCACCGTTTGGAGCGTATTTAAAAACATCTAATCTGAGCTTGGCATCTGCGTGGGTGAATTAGCATTTCAAAAGCCCACGCTGACAAACAGGCAGGGGTCCAATCACAAACGGCCCCGGTGGATTCCATGTGGAGCACGGGATTTATGTCGCAGCAAGACACTAACACACATTTACACTTCCGCAGAGAGAACAGCACTGATGGTCAGAGTTTCTCACTGTCAGTCTCGTGCCCTTTGGAGCAATGCATCTGTGTGTTCTGTTTGTGTGTGTGTGTGTGTGTGTGTGTGTGTGTGTGTGTGTGTGTGTGTGTGTGTGTATGTGTGTGTGTTAACTGTGGGGTCACTGACATGCCCATCCACTATTGCGTTCTGTAGGCCACAGAGGAAAGAGTGAACCTGAGAGTGCATCGTTTCTGATCTTCAGGGAACAATAATAACAACAGCAGCAGCAGCAGCAGCAGCATAGCAGCCCCACAGCACTTAGTCTTGTGAGCAGGCAGCGGGGACTCCAGAGCCCATTACGTGCCCAGTGTCAGGGTGACCTATCTGGGGTGGGCAGCGGAGGAGAGGAGGGGGGGCGAGGGGGTGAGGGGACGGGGCTCCACATAATGGACCAGGAGAGAGATGGGGCACAGAGTGGGCCGCCGGAGGAGGAGAGACGCAGAAAGGATGAGGGTAACGACAGAGAGAGAGAGAGAGAGAGAGAGAGAGAGAGAGAGAGAGAGAGAGAGAGAGAGAGAGAGAGAGAGAGAGATGGAATGGAGGGAGGGAAGAAGAGAGAGTTGGAATGAAAGAGAAAGATGGCATCGGTTGAATAGGGGAGGAGAGAGAGAGAAGAGAGATGAGAGAAGAGAGAGAGAAAGGAGGGAGGGAGGAAGAAAGAGTTGGAATGAAAGAGAGATGCCATTGGGTGAAGAGGGGGAGAGAGAAAGAAGAGAGAGAGAGGAGTGAGAGGAGAGAAAGAGAGAAGGTGAGGAAGGGAGTGAGTGAGAGGGGAGGACGAGTGGTGTCAGTGTGCCAGGAGAGAGGAGAGGAGAGCAGCGCAGCGAGGACAACGGATGAACAGCCCTGTCAGGAGAGACCATTTGTCCTTCAGAGATGAAAGGAGAGATAGAACAGAGAGAGAGAGAGAGAGAGAGAGAGAGAGAGAGAGAGAGAGAGAGAGAGAGAGAGAGAGAGAGCAGAGGCCTTAGTATTGGCCTTCCACTCATCTGATAAAAAAGAGATGACGAGCAAGGTTCTGCCTCTCCTCTCTCTCTCTCTCTCTCTCTCTGTCCCTTTCACAGTAATGGCCTCTATGCTTTCCAGAGGAGGTAGGGCAAATCTGGAGTCCGTTTACTCTGCTCATTACAGTGCAATTACCTAGAGACAGGCTACACGTACACACAGACACACACACACACACACACACACATTTGCAGCTGCAAACACCCACCCATACACATAGATAACCTACAACATGGAATAGATGGCAGGAAGTTAAAACAATACACACCTCACATCAATAAAGCTCTCTTATTAGGGGTGTATACACTAAATCAAGCTAGAGAGTGTGAGGGGGTGTGTGTGGTGTGTGTCTGTGCCTGTGTATGGCGATGGAAGTGTGTATTTTGATTGTACGTGAGCAAGTCTGTGTGTGTGTGTGTGTCTCTGTGTGTGTGTGTGTGTGTGTGTGTGTGTGTGTGTGTGTGTGTGTGTGTGTGTGTGTGTGTGTGTGTGTGTGTGTGTGTGTGTGTGTGTGTGTGTGTGTGTGTGTGTGTGTGTGTGTGCGCGCGCGCATGTGTGTGTGCTGCCCTTCTGACATGATGCCCACTGCAGTGGGGCTAATGAATGCCTCTGGACTGCAGGAGGACAGCTGGAGCCCTTCCAGAACAGTTTGAAAGGGTCATGGTGAGTGTGTGTGTGTGTGTGTGTGTGTGTGTGTGTGTGTGTGTGTGTGTGTGTGTGTGTGTGTGTGTGTGTGTGTGTGTGTGTGTGTGTTAGTGAGTCCTGTTTGTGTGTTGGACTCTAGTCTCCTCCCGCATACTTTTGTTCCCTGTCATGGCTGTAACAAGAGAGAATGCGTGTGCTAGTGTGTGTGTGTGTGTGTGTGTGTGTGTGTCCTACCTTCTCCCACAGTGGTGGAACTCTAGCATCGTAGATGTAGTTAAAGGTCTCCTCTAAGCTACTGGACATCACCACCAGCCCTTTAATGCCTTTCTCCAGCTCAATCAAAGAGCTTCTGCAAACACACACACACACAAAATCATGAATGCACAAACACAGGATACAAATGGATGATTGTTTGTCTCTTATTATCAAACATGTAAGAACATTTTGCAAATACCGAAAGCCAGACTAAATGATCACACACACACGCTTGTGGTGAGGGCAGTGCAAACCAAGATTAGTCTGAATGATCATTAACACACGCACACACACACACACACACACACACACACACACACACACACACACACACACACACACACACACACAGGTGTGTGTACCTGATGGTGTGCAGCAGGGCGTTGTATCTCTGGATCTCCTGCAGCAGCACCACGTTGAGGGGCGAGGGGTCTCCCTGCAGGAGCTGCCTGGTGCCCTCATAGTCCAGCAGAGGAGGGATCTTCTGCAGCACGTCAGCCGAGAGCTCCAACACCTACACACACACACACACACACACACACACAGTTACTGATATCTTTTTCATATCAATACACGGTGTGTTATCATCAACATTTTCCTATCAGAAGGTCACAGAGAGTCCAGACCAGTCTTGCACTGTTTACAAAGTGACCAATGAGGAAGGCCCTGAAATGCGGGCCCTTTATGTATTCAATTGTATGCGTTCCTCTGTCACCAATGCTACATCCATCCACCAAGTTTAATGAAAGCCTGTGATCCTTCCAACAAAGGCAGTCAAATAAACAGTCAGTTAAACAAACACACCAAAAAACAACCAGCACAGTCACACTTGCAAACAATAACAATAACATACACAGACAGTAACGCAAACACACGTTCACTTTGTCCTCTCTCTTGTCCCCAGTGGTGGCTGCACTGTTGACCTGGACGCTGCAGGGACAGGAGCACACACACACCCACACACACACACACACTCACTTTTTTTTTTTTATGGCAAAATGTTTAAGTTATTTATTTGCGGCCCGTCATGTATAAATTGCTGTAGCCTAACATCATTGCTATGTAGTCCGCTGACAATTACGGCGGGGTTGGTGCTTCTTTCATTCATAGGCTATCACTCATTGCAAACTTTGTCCGTTATCTAGTGGATTTCATTGAAAGTGAAAGCAGACGGGTTGATCTGCGTTCTGAAGGATGTTTGATGCAAGTGTTCGATGTGTGTGATGCACTAGGCTATTTGTTTCTTAGCAGAAGCCATGAAACGGTAAAGGTCAAATTATTTATTTAAAAATACATCATTGAGGAAGTTGTTGTTTTTTTGTTGGCTTTGCTCGCATTCGGGTCCAGTTTGACTTGTCAGGATTTTCCGATAAGACTGCAATCTTGTGATGCTGATAGCCTATATTGACTTTTATTTTCTGTGCGTGTAAACTATAGTGTAGGCTACTGTGCTTGAAATTGTGGCAGACTAGCCTAGGCCTACTGGTTTTCATCATTTTAACCACAAAGCCTGTCTACAGGTAGCCTATACTAAATTGTTTAGCACCTTGTCATTTCGCGTTTGTCCAGCCGTTCACCTCCGTGCGCCCCATGTCATTCAAAACATATTTCGGGATAGTAGTAGTAGTAGTAGGCTACTATGCGAAAACGTATGATGATAGTAGGCTACTAAGAGATTAACACTTTGGCATGCTTGGCAAACATCAGTCTTGTACATAATATTGAGATAACGTTTTTAGTGGAAAAGTAGCCTATTTAAAGGCACAGTCTGCATTTTAATCCTATAGCTCTCCATCAGTGTGTGCGCAATTGTAAAACTATGATGCCTAGCCTACACAATCCTGGCATAGTAGCCTACAGTATAACAGGCCTACGATTTATTGTAGGAGGAGAGGTGTAGTACATGTTACTTTGGAAGGAGAGGGAGTGGTGCAATTTGATTTTCTATGGAACTTAAATAAATATCAACAACCTTCAAGCAACCTCTTCAATCAGCATCAATATCAATAGGCCTATATGGTTCACTATAGGCTATTGTACAAGACTAGAGGACTGTAAGGGGGCAGGCTATATATTATCATCAAGTAGGCCTATACTAAATAATGTAGTCCAAATTAGAACTTTATGTTGGTTTAAGTTCAAACAAAACATGTCAAGAACTGAGAAAATCCATGGTTCTACATCATTGTTGGCAAAATGATCATGATAGCCTATATATTTCAGCCATATCTGGTTTAGAGTAGGCCTAGCTACTTTGCTCCATTATAAATGAGTTTTCTTTAGGCCTTATAGACTATATTGTAATATGCTATAATGTTTGAAACATGTAGGCCTATCTCAATTTATCAAATAATTCTCATAAAAGTCATCAGATGTCGTCATTTAAGGAGTTATTTTTTTTTAAATTTTCTCCCGGGGGGGCATGCCCCCGGACCCCCCTACTAATTTACATTTTGTGAAGTGCACAGTGGCCAACACTTTAATACCTGAACTATACACTACAGTATACACGATAGCAGCGGTTCACAAACTTTCCCCCCCACGCCCACCTCCTACATCCTTATTTGGCGCTCGCGCGCGTGGCGGGGGGGGGGGGGGTGGTGTGGTGGAGTCAAGTGGTGGGCCGGTCCAGGAGAAAAATGCCAGGGCCCAATTTTGTTCCCAGTTCGACCCTGCACACACCTTGTCCTCTCGGCTGGGCCCGGCCCCAGTGGAGGTGGTGCTAGTGACCTGGACACTGCAGGAGCAGGAGTGTGTCGTAGACACACACACACACACACACACACACACACACACACACACACACACACACACACACTCACCTTGTCCTCTCGGCTGGGCCCGGCGCCGGTGGAGGCGGTGCTGGTGACCTGCGGCTGCAGGGAGAGCAGCGTGTCGAAGAGGGTGCGCGTCTCGGCGATCTGGCTGGCGATGTCGGCGTTGGGGTGCTGTCCGAACACCTCGGGGTGCTCCACCGCCGGCAGCAGGCTGATGTACTCGCGGTAGCACGCCTGCGGCCCGTCCTTGGGGATGTAGTAGGCCGTCAGGGACGAGAGTCTGGAGGCAGCCGCCACGGGAGAGAGGTCAGTGGCCAAGATGTGTACACACACACACACACACACACATATGTGCATGTACGTACATGCACACACCCCCAACCACCCACCCCCCCACACACACACACACACACCCACCCACACATATGTGCATGTACATGTACATACACACACACACACACATGCATGTGCATACACACACACACACACATGCATGTATGTATACTGAACCCCACCCCCCCCACACACACACACGGAGACACATAGTAGGCTGTCAGGGACGGAAGCCTGGAGGCAACCGTCACAGGAGGTCAGTGGGCATGATGTTAACACACACACACACACACAGACATACACACATGTACATGTACACACACACATATGCATTCATGTATACTGATCCCCCCACACCCACATACATACTGTATGAACCCTGTTTGTGGATCTCAGTTCAGCGTTTAACTCTGTCATCCCTGACGTTTTCCCCTACACCCTCTCTCAGCTCAACACGTCTTGCAGCTCACTTTTAGCTGTGAGTTAGCATTAGGCTAACTGGTCTAACCCAATTATGAATTATGCACACACACACACACACACACACACACACACACACACACACACACACACACACATTTTGAGATCACATCCTCTTGACTAAAATGTTAGGGGAATTTGCAAATGGGCAGTACTGGCAAAGGTCACCTTTCATGTTTAGTTTAAATGTATTTACTTTCTTAATAACTTCCATACAGTTTTCATCATAATGTTACTGGAATGAACTGGGATCAGTGGTGTAGCCCTTTGAGTCCTGCCCTACTGTATGACTTGCAGCAATAATGTATACAAAGCATAGTTGGAGCTCAAAGAGAATCTTACAGCATTATTTATGGCCATATACAGTACATATCTATATTAACGCTCATTAATACACACACACACACACACACACACACACACACACACACACACACACACACACACACACACACACACAGTGTGGCCACCTGAAGCAAGTGTGCTAAAATTGGACAGAAAACGAGAGCAACCCATCTGTATATTTTAAAAAGTCAGATTTGTTTGTGTAGAAATAGAAATTATTCATATGTTCCTGTGCAAATATTTGTATTCTATTTGTGTGCGTGTATGTACTTTCAGGGTACAGTTAACTTCACCTGTTGCATTATTTAGCCAAATCTATAATGCATGAGACTGACAAAAAAACTCATTGAGTTGACTCGACCAAGCGATGGTGGCGGCGCGGGCTGCAGTTCCTCTGAGCGACCACCAGGTGGCAGTGGTGCACCATCACCGGGGGCGACAGCGCCACGGAGATGAAGAGCTTTCTCGCCGCGGCCTCTCGTGACGGGGGAGTGACAGCGCGAGCGGCGGAGGGGGAGGCGAATCACAGCTACTCAAGGACCAGGAGGATCGCTGAATATGTACAGGGAGGACTGCGCACATCTCTCACTGTGTGTGTGGTGTGTGTGTGTGTGTGTGTGCGTGTGCTTTTAGAAGGGGGGGGGGGGGTCCATTGAGTGTAAATGGAGTTGGCCACATGGTGGAGCTTGTGCCATTCAGAATACATGAAAGGAGAACAGGCTGCCAAATATGGTTTCTATGTATGTATGTGACAGTGGATGATTTGTGCTTGTGTGCTTGTGTGCTTGTGTGCTTGTGTGCTTGTGTGTGTGTGTGTGTGTGTGTGTGTGTGTGTGTGTGTGTCTATATGTGTGTATGTGTGTGTGTATGTGTGTGTGTGTGTGCGTGTGTATGCACATTTCTGCTGTGGTGGCTGTTATCACCTGTTCTGAGCATGATCATATATTGCTAGGTATTCTGTGGCTGTGTGTTTGAGCAATTTGTTTAGCAAATAATGAGCTCATAATACAGGATTATGTTAAGACCACGGCAACTGGCCATATGTATCAATATGTTGGGTCTGGGAACACACCATTGGCAGGGCTCCATCTGAGGGGCGGGATAAACGGCTGTCTATCAAATGACCTCAGCATGCAATAGGATATCGCTATCGCCGTGACTCCCATGCGCTTTCCTTACCAGCGGAGCTAGTTGGTGGATCAAACTCCGAACACATCTTTCTTTTTTTAGGAATGACTTCTCAACAAAAAGCTAAACTCCAAATCTTGGCGTCGCGGCCAAAGCCGAATCGAAAGACTGCTGTTTGCCAGCGGCAGCCATCTTTGTTTACAAGTAGTAGAGAACTGTGGGAACTCTGTCGTCATGTTAAGCCCGCCCACCGCCTCTACACATGATTGGCCTGATCAGAGTTTGGTTTTTCCAGCTCGCAAGCCAACAGAGAGTTGCTAGACGACCCTGGCTGCAAATTACATTTGCTGCCGCTTGGGTGCGTCTAGGTTTCTAGGCTAGACCATATGACCATTGTTAAAATGATCTGTTGGATGTGAGTGTGGAAACCGTCTCTGTGCCTTACCCAAACATAATTAGTTGCTGATGCAATAGTGAGTGTGTAGGGATGGATCAGTGTGTCTGTGTGCGTGTGCACATGCTTCCGTGCGTGCATACTGTATGTGTATGTGTCCGCGTGCGTGTGTGTGTGTGCATGTATCCGTGTGTGTGTGTCCCTCACTTGAAGAAGGGCGTGTTGACGGTGCCCTCGCAGAAGTAGTCGTTGATGTAGGTGGTGAGCAGGCGGCGGTCCCAGTCGTCGGTCACGTGACCCCCGTAGTTGACCCCGGCGATCAGGTACTTGAGCGCGTCCCACGGGATCTCCTCGTACTCGTCCAGGTACAGACTCATCAGGTTCTCACTCACCTGTCGCAGCACAGCGGATAGAGAGAGAGAGAGAGAGAGAGAGAGAGAGAGAGAGAGAGAGAGAGAGAGAGAGAGAAAGAAAGAAAGAAAGAAAGAAAGAAAGAAAGAAAGAAAGAAAGAAAGAAAGAAAGAGAGAGAGAGAGAGAGAGAGAGAGAGAGAGAGAGAGAGAGAGAGAGAGAGAGAGAGAGAGAGAGAGAGAGAGAGAAAGAGAGGGAGGTGGGGGTAGATGAGACAAAAAAAAGGTTGATAAGAGAGAAAAGGATATAGACTCGAAGGAGAATGCAGTGTGTGTGTGTGTGTGTGTGCTTGCGTGTGCATTTGTGTATGTCTGTATGTCTGTGTGGGTGTAGATGGAGGACATAAGGACACGCATGGTGTGAACTGGTGTCAAAGAGGTTTATCGAGATGACAACAGCAGTGGATGCAGGTATGAAACACTTGAGGAGTGACAGAGTGTGGGAAAACACACACTGGAGAAGGCAAGAGGGACAGTCTGCTGACAAGCTACACACACACACACACACACACACACACACACACACACACACACACACACACACACACACACACACACACACACACACACACACACACACACACACACACACACACACACACACACACACACACACACACACACACACACACACACACACACACACACACACACACACACACACACACAGTGCCCTCAGCAGTGCAGGTCTAAAAGATTAATGTGATGGAGCAGTACTGTATGTCCTCACCCCGACCTCATCTCACGGTCACAAGTGCCCTCCTCTCCTCTCCTCTCCTCTCCTCTTCTCTCCTCATCTCTCCTCTCCTCTACTCTCCTCTCCTCATCTCTCCTCTCCTCTCCTCTCCTCTCCTCTCCTCTCCTCTCCACTCCTCTCCTCTCCTCTCATCTCCTCCTCTCCTCTCCTCCTCTCTCCTTTCCTCTCCTCTCCTCCTCCTCTCCTCTCATCTTTACTCTCGTCTCCTCTCCGCTCCTCTACTCCCTATCGTCTCCCCTCTCCTCTCCTCCCCTCTCTCCTCCTCTGCTCTGCTCTATGGTGGGCACTCGCTCAGGAAGGCTTGTATTAGTGGGCAGGTTTCCGCTGGCTGCCCGGCAACATGGCAGCCAGATGATGTTCTGCTGAGAGAGACCCAGCGTGTGTCTGCGTGACTCGCTCCACTCTGCCCAACGGCAACGGGGGAGGGACTGTGTGCCTGTGCGAGTGTGTGCGTGTGTGTGGATCATAGATGTGTGTTGATATTTAAATGCATACATAAATTGATGTGTGTGTGCGTGCAGTATGTGTGCAGTATGTTTGTGTGTGCGTGTGTGTGCCAGTTGACAGACAGCTCCATGTGGTGAATGAGTGGGTAAGTAAGTGGTGGACTGAGTGCTGAGTGCTGAGTGCTTAGTCACAGCCCTCCTGCCCGCCCGCCCGCCTGCCTCCTCCCCGGACGCGTGTGGCCCAACGGAACGCTATCTCGCCCGCCTCTCCGCCACTCAGCCTCCGTCGCCGCGGCAACCCGCCTCACCTCAAGCACCCCCCTCACGGACAGGAAGTACTAATGCGGTCGCCCGCAGCCACCCGTGACAAAGGGCACCACAATAGGACGCGCTCGGCGCCAAAGCGATCATGAAAGAGCGGAGGACCGGGGCGACGGTCAGAGCTGTTGACAAGTCATTACGGCGGGATGAGAGGCCTCTCTGCACGCTGTGGACTGGTGTGGACAGAAATTAAATGTGTGTTGAAGGGCTGCGTGTAATGTTTGAATTTGTGTTTTTTTTTTTTGTGTGCGTGCCGTGTCAGTGCATGTGTGTGCAGTTGGCGGTTCAGTGGTCATCTTGATGGTATCCAGCTGTATAGTGATGGGGAACAGTGTGTGTGTGTGTGTGTGTGTGTGTGTGTGTGTGTGTGTGTGTGTGAGTGTGTGATCACACAGAGAAGGCACCTAACAGCCTCCCTTCACCCAGGCATTTGAGAGTGTGTGTGTGTGTGTGTCAGAGAGTGTGTGATCACACAGAGAAGGCACCTAACAGCCTCCCTTCACCCAGGCATTTGAGAGAGAGAGTGTGTGTGTGTGTGTGTGTGTGTGTGTGTGTGTGTGTGTGTGTGTGTGTGTGGCGGTCACCTCGAAGTCGGAGTCGTTGAAGCTGTAGAGGATGTTCCAGCCCAGCTGCAGGAACTTCTTCCTCTCCAGCAGGATGCTGTGGAAGAAGCAGAGGGAGAACAGCAGCTTGCGGTACGGCAGCGGCCTCTGGCAGCGCTGAAACTGCACCTCCGACACCTGCTGGTACAGACGCTTCATATTGGACTTCACACCCTGGAGGGAGGGAGGGAGGGAGGGAGGGAGGGAGGGAGAGAAATATTAATATATACTGTATATAGATAGATAGACAGAGAGAGATGTAGACAGATAGATTGTTAGATTGAGGGACAGAGATATAATATTGAATTGAATGGAATTGAATTGATATAGACATATATACAGTATCTATCTATCTATCTATCTATCTATATATACTGTATACAGTATATACACATATACACACACAGTATATATATATATATATATATATATATATATATAGATATATATAGATAGATAGATAGATAGATAGAGAGATAGATAGATAGATAGATAGATACAGATAAATAGATAGACAGATAGACATACAGATAGAAAGAGAGAAAGATGATTGTTATTCATGTTTGCTGCTATTGTTGACTATTGTTGTATTATTATTACTGTCATCATCATCATCATCATCATCATTATTGTGTTTGCTTGTTTGTCCCCCCTTGTTCTCCTCCCTTTTGATATACAACTTTTGATCAAGTCAAACGCTTTAGCAATATTGTGCAACATTATGGTCACGCTAATACAACTTCCTTTGAATTGATAGAGATATAGAGAAAGGGCGCGAGAGAGAGAGAGAGAGAGAGAGAGAGAGAGAGAGAGAGAGAGAGAGAGAGAGAGAGAGAGAGAGAGAGAGAGAGAGAGAGAGAGAGAGAGAGAGAGAGAGAGAGAGAGAGAGAGAGAGAGAGATATTAAACCACTGTCTAATGTCCTCACACAACACCTGCTGTGTTCAGTTATTATGATGAACGTGTATTTTTTTGTAAGTGCAGCAGGGACTCAAATAGCTTGCATTAATGTTTTTATTTGTATTGCCTTTGCTTTTTGTCAGTGTAATGAAAGGAAGGGAAGAGGGAGAGAGAAAGATAGAGAAAGAGAGGGAGAGAGAGAGAGAAAGAGAGATGGATCAAAGCAAGCAGTATGAATGCAAGAGTGAGTAACAGAGGCGATAAAGACACGGAAGGAATGAGGCAGAGAGAGTGGAGAGATAGATAGGCAAAGCAAATGATGGATGGAGAATGGGAAGCATATGGAGAAAGATGGAAGGGAGAGAAAGATGGAGAATGAGAGAGAGAGAGAGAGAGAGAGAGAGAGAGAGAGAGAGAGAGAGAGAGAGAGAGAGAGAGAGAGAGAGAGAGAGAGAGAGAGAGAGAGAGAGAGAGAGAGAGAGAGAGAGAGCGTAATGACAGAGTGAGTGTGGGTGTGTTGTGCATGTGTGGACCAAACCCACTTCATAATTGGCTAGTGTAGGATAAAGAGTATAATACGTTTTCATACAGATAAAACAAATTGAATTAAACAAATTTAATTAGAGAAAGTGAATTGGATCAAATAAGTTCTGCAGGGCTCCATCTCCCCATTTCCCTTAATGTGACAAGACTGTGTTTACTACAGACCTGCTCTTACTGCTCACCAGCCTTTCATCTCAATGCAGTTTAACCTCTGACAGAAAAGAGTGTGTGTGTGTGTGTGTGTGTGTGGGTATCGGTGTGTGCGTATTCATGTATATGTAAGAAATTAATATTGTAGGTCAGAGGGTCTGCTTGTGGATGTGCAAGAGAGTGTGACTGAGAACATGGGTATGTGTGTGTGTGTGTGTGTGTGTGTGTGTGTGTGACAGCATGGTGGTCATCGTGATGCTGGCGATTAAAGTCTGAATGTGTGTGCATGGCCATATACATGTGAGGGAAAATCTGTGTGTGTGTGTGTGTGTGTGTGTGTGTGTGTGTGTGTGTGTGTGTGTGTGTGTGTGTGTGTACCTTTGTACCTTGGGCGGCTCGGTGGTCATCTTGATGCCGGCCTGCAGGATGGCGATGGGGAACTCGGGGTGCGGGGAGGAGCTGAGCCACAGGCGGAAGTCGGGGTGCGGCTCCTCCACCTGCAGCTGCTCCACCAGCTTATCCAGCTGCGGCATCCACGACAGCGACAGGTGGCAGTTGGCCAGGAACACCCAGTGACCTGAGAGAGCGATGGGGACGCCTTTAATTAACTTATTAACATGTTAATTAACACTTTATTGATGCTTTATAAACATAGGGTCTGTATCTATTTGAAAATAGGCATCCACATCAGGGACAGGTGGCAGTTGGCCAGGAACACCTAGTGACCTGAGAGAGAAATGGGGACACTTATTAACATGTCAATTAGCACGTTATGCATGCTTTATAAACATGGTGTCTGTAAGTATGTGAGCTGTATCTAGTTGAGAATAGGCATCCATGACAGCGACAGGTGGCAGTTCGCCAGGAACACTCCTTGACCTGAGAGACAACACCTTTAATGAACTTAATAGAAAGTTAATTAGTACTTTGTACATGCTTTATAAACATGGAGTGTGTATCTGTATGAAAATAGGCATCCACGACCAGGTGGCAGTTCGCCAGGAACATCCAGTGACCTGAGAGAGATATGGGGACAACACCTTTAATTAACTTATTAACATGTTAATTAGCACGTTATGCATGCTTTATAAACATGGAGTCTGTAAGTATGTGAGCTGTATCTAGTTGAGAATAGGCATCATATGCATGTAGTGACCTGGGGGAGGGGAGGAGTAAGAGCAAGAGGAAGATCAGCTAAACAGTAAGAACATTGTGAGTCTATCGGAATCAGTGCTTATTAAGGCTTTATTCATGCTTTATAAACACAGAATGAAGAAAAAACAACATGTTGATTCAAGCACAGAATACCTTTTTCAGACCATTGCAGTACTGCATTATGGTAAATAGACTACATTTCTCTAGTGCTTTTCCACTCCTCTGAGCACTCGAAGCCTCACCAACAGGGCCTCTAGACTCTGCCAACCAGGTCACATCCAGATATGGAAAACTCTGGCTTCAGCCAGCTTCAGACCTCACGTCTGTTCCAACCGTTCATTGCGCCAGCTGATTGTAATCAGCACAGCTCTGCAGCCAGGTAGATCAGTTAATCGTTTAATCCAGCGGCCAGACCAAAGGATACCCTGCCTCGACCCTCTGGCCACAAATCAATTCCTATGTTCCGGTGCACGCTACACTGTGTTGCTGGACATGCTGTCCTTCAGATGGCATGCTAAACCAAGGCCCTGACTGTCTCATGGCACATATGGTTGCATATAAGGGTAGGGGGTTCCCTGGTGTCCTGGATAAATTCCCCACCTGCCTCATCCAACCTGGCCCTCTAATCATCCCCCACTGTGATTGGCTAATTTATTTATCTCCTCATTCTCCACCTCAAGCTGGTGTGTGGTGAGCATTCTGGCACATAATGGCTACACACTGGTGGTGGTTAGTGAGGTTCCCCAGGTAGGTGCTGCACACTGGTGGTGGTTAGTGAGGTTCCCCAGGTAGGTGCTGCACACTGGTGGTGGTTAGTGAGGTTCCCCAGGTAGGTGCTGCACACTGGTGGTGGTTAGTGAGGTTCCCCAGGTAGGTGCTGCACACTGGTGGTGGTTAGTGAGGTTCCCCAGGTAGGTGCTGCACAACTGGTGGTGGTTAGTGAGGTTCCCCAGTAGGTGCTGCACACTGGTGGTGGTTAGTGAGGTTCCCCAGGTAGGTGCTGCACACTGGTGGTGGTTAGTGAGGTTCCCCAGGTAGGTGCTGCACACTGGTGGTGGTTAGTGAGGTTCCCCAGGTAGGTGCTGCACACTGGTGGTGGTTAGCGAGGTTCCCCAGGTAGGTGCTGCACATTGGTGGTGGTTAGTGAGGTTCCCCAGGTGGGTACACATTGGTAGGGGTTACTTCACTGCGAAGTGCTTTGGTGCCTTGATGAAGTGATATATCAAAGCCATGTTTTGTGCTGTCGCTCATGACTGGACTCATCACCTGTGCTAAGTGCACAGATAGAACTACGCCAGGGTAGGACTTGGAGCTTTTGAAGCCACCTCTGGTTACAGAAGACTATCTCCAAGGCCACCAGGACAGAAGGAGAAGTAGAAGTTGATAATGAAGAAGAGAGGATGGAGAAGAAGAGGAGGAAGATGATGAAGATTAACAAGAAGAGGAGGAGGAATAGGAAGAAGAGGAGGAAGATGAAGAAGAATAAGAAAAAGAAGTAAGACGAGGAGGAAAGACGAGGTAAGACTGACCGTTCTTAACGCCCTCCTTGATCATGCGGGTGGCGATGGGCGCCTGGCCCTGGCCGAGGGAGAGGGCGTGGAAGCGGCTGCTCATGCCCGACGTCTCGGTCTGCTTCTCCAGCTGCACGGTGGGGTCCACGCCAGTGGACAGCACGAAGATCAGCGGCGTCTTAGTGGTGGAGTCCTCAACCACCTGACACAGAGAAGGAAAGAGAAAGAGAGAGGGAGAGAGAGGGGGGGAGAGAGAGAGAGATAGGGAGAGAGAGAGAGAGGGGAGAGAGGGAGAGAGAGAGGGAGAGAGAGAATAGGGAGAGAGGAGAGAGAGACAGAGAGAGAAATAGGGAGAGGGGGAGAGAGAGAGAGAGAGGAGAGAGAGAGGGAGAGAGACAGAGAGGTACATAGAAGTAGAGGGAGAAGTTGGGATGACAAGGAGTCAAGAAACTGAGAAAATACAAAAGTCAGCATCACATATCCATACTGTATGTGTGTGAGGAAAAAAAAGGCAGACTGTTGATAACTGTACCGCTGAGTCTTACAGTGGGTTGAGATCGTGCTCTGGGTGTAAAACCGATACACTTTATCTGCACTGATATGAGCCGGCAAATATGGCAGCTCTGCAGCTCTGCAGCGGATCTGTTGTCCGTACAGAGATAACTCACTCCACAGGTATTAAGACTGAGCTGCTTCTTTTGCTCAGGAATTGCATTTGTCCGTAGTGTAACAGTAGCCTAAGGGCTTATGGGCATCCTGCTAATGGGAATGCTATGTCTGCCAAGAAAACAGAAGTGTGAAACTCACTGTGGGAGTATGTGCTGTTCTGCATGTGTGTGTGTGTGTGTGTGTATATGTGGTTGTGTGTGTGTGTGTGTGTGTGTGTGTCTCTGAGATTGTGTGTGTGTGTGTGAGTGAGTTTGTATGTGCTTGTGTGTGTATGTGAGTATGTGTTTGTCTGCGTGCGACGTGCATGTGTGTATGTGTGTGTGTGTGTTTGCGAGTGTGTATGTACTTGTCTGTGTGTGTGTGTGTGCGTGTAAGCACATGTAACCGTGTGTGTAAACTCACAGCCTTCATGTCTAGGACGGGGGGCTCGACGAATCGCGAGCCGAGGTTGTTGATGATGAAGGAGGTGACACAGAAGGAGACGCGGTCCTGCCGCAGAGAGCGCACTACCAACATCCTCTGCAGCTCATTACAGCTGTTCTCCCACTCACCTGCACACCAGGAGAGAGAGAGAGAGAGAAGAGAGAGAGAGAGAGAGAGGAGGAGAGGGAGAGAGGGAGGAAGAGAGGGATGGAGAGGGAGAGAAGGATGGAGAGAGGGAGGGAGGAAGAGAGGGATGGAGAGAGGAGGAGAGGGAGAGATGGAGAGAGGGAGAGAGGGATGGAGAGGGAAGAAGAGAGGGATAGAGGGAGGAAGAGAGGGAGGAAGAGAGGGATGGAGAGGGAAGAAGAGAGAGAGAGGGATGGAGAGAGGGAGAAAGTGATGGAGAGGGAGGAAGAGAGGGATGGAGAGAGGGATAGAAAGACAAAAGGTTGAAGTGTTGAGTTTGAGAGAGAGAGGGGACAAAAGGGGAGTGAGAGAAAGAGTGAGGGGGAGGGAGAGATATATAGACAGTCAAAGAAAGAGAAAAAAGTGTGGGGGGGCAGAAAGGGGAGGGAGAAGGAAGTGATATGACAGGGATACAGAGACATGGAGTGGAAAAGACAGAAAAAAGAAAACATAACCAGAAAGTTTTCAATAGAAAGATGAAAAAGCGATAGAAACAAAAGTGCCAGAGGACAGTAAGAAGAGAGAGACAGCGAGGCAGAGAGAGAGAGAGAGAGAGAGAGAGAGAGAGAGAGACAGGACGAGAGAGAGATGGATAGAACGCTCACTCCACAGACGCCTCTCTGCACCCCACTTCCCTTGCGACTGACTTTGAGCCAAAAGCTTAATGAATCCTAACGAGTTAAATTGGTTCCATAAACACGGATTCTTGCGGAGGGTGGCTGACAAACGATCAGAGCTCGCTCCTGCCCTGATCGCATTAATATGGAGCTGAACTTTGGCTAATAGCATTAGCGTAATAAAATAAGAGGCACAGCACGCTTGGCTCGATCGGTCTGGCCCGCTCGAACCTGTTAGCTGATCGCGGAGCTCGCGGGCTCTCGCAGGGGCCCCATTTTTTTGTTCATCGCCGCGGCAGACCCACCGAGCCACCCGCACGGAGACAACGCGCAAATTAACTCAGACAAAACACGACTCAGCCCCCAAATTTAATCCATTTTTTCTTTTTTTTTTGGCCTTTCAAAATGTTACAGCTTGAAGGACGTTTGGGAGTTGGAGGAAGAGGAGGAGGAAAACTTCAGACTTGGTAGATTAAGGCATGAACCACACACGCACACTAACACACACACACACACACACACACACACACACTCACACATTGCATTTGCCTGCCCTGAAAACATCATTATGCATGTTGTTGCCTTGGCCTCTATAAAAAGACTAACGATGCAATATCTTCACAGCCACAGCCTCATACCCAGGACATCTCCATCAGGTAAATACCACCCACACGCGTATACTCTCAACTTCATTACTTCTTCTCTTCCCTTTACCTTTATATGATATCTGCAATGTACACATCTCTCTCTCCACATATATATATATATATATATATATCCCTATCCCTCTCTCCCTTC
>NC_085009.1:21462866-21465366 GCF_963854185.1 Sardina pilchardus
AGTTCATCTGACCTGTGTGATCGCTACAGTAGGCATGCTTATCCGTGCCCTCTTTCATATCACCCCACACTGATGTGCCCCCCACCCCTGTTTTTCTATGCATTTTTTTCTTTTTTCTTTTATGGTCCTATGTTCCTGTATGTTATGCTGTGTGTAACAATAGCTTTGGCAACACTACATACAGCAGTCATGTCATGCTAATAAAGCAACTTTGAGAGAGGGAGGGAGGAGAGAGAGAGAGAGAGAGAGAGAGAGAGAGAGAGAGAGAGAGAGAGAGAGAGAGAGAGAGAGAGAGAGAGAGAAGGGCGGTGAACATTTATATAAGGAGAGTGAGAGAGAGAGAGAGAGGGAGTATAAAAGTTCACACAGAAAGAGAAAAAAGAATGACAAAGAAAAGAAAGACAGGCTTTCATGTACCTGCACTAAGCACTTACATTTGGCCATTTGGACTGAGAGAGGAACCACACAGGGAGAAAGATTAGTCAGAAATGTGTGTGTGTGTGTGTGTGTGTGTGTGTGTGTGTGTGTGCGGAAGAGGTGGAGGTGGAGGAGAGGTCAGATGGTGTTTACTTTAAGAGGTCCTTCTCTACTGAGAACACACAGTAATGAGCAACACAACACTTGAGAGTGGCAGAGTCAATCAGTCAGCGCCCTGCACATCGAGCCAGAACCTTCTAGAATAGGGTTGAGGTTGCACGCGCGCACACGCACGCACGCACGCGCGCACGCACACACACAAAGTGCTTTTCCTCTCTTCTCCTCCCTTATCTCTCTGTATATCTCTTTCAAAGAGTGAGTGTGTGTCTGTGGTTTTTTTGGGGGAGGGGTTGAGTGAGTGTGTGAGAGTGAGTGTGAATACGAGCAGCAGGTGCATGGGCAAGTGCAGGTGTATGTTTGCATATGTGCCTGTCTGTTAGCACAGACACGGGTTTACTTAAACAGGTACTTTCAGGTTGCAGCATTTTAAGACATATTGTGCAGAGAGGGCCCTTCATCAGTTCAAATGACTGTACACTTTTGGATAGTCCTTCAACTAATCAGACCAATGATATGGAGCACACCTTATGGATAAGCTAGTTTGTGATTGGATACAGAAGATGTGGACAGGAAGCAGGAGAGATAGATGTGCAGGTTTCCAGCCTGAGCTGCAGGGCGAAATCCAAATCGCCGGCAGCTCAGGCAGGGTTTAACCAGCCTGTGTCTTAAGAATTAGGTATGGGTTTTTGAAGTTAGTGAAAAAGGTCTGTCTTAAAGTGTCATATTTTTTCCCACTGAAGAAAGAAGTGCTCCTCTATTTCAACTTTCTCTGCCTGACAGTGACCACATATTCTTTGTTCTCTTGGCAGCCAGGCTTTTCTCTGTCTGCCTGTTTCTACGGCTAGATTGTGGTCACTGAGCCTGTACTTGGGCAGGATCTTGCCTCCGCATCGTATCTCTGACAGAGCCCATTCAGCCATCTAAATACATGCTGACGATCTCATTGCAGTCACACACATACACACACGCCAAACACTCATTTCCCCCTGACACTCCATGTTTGGTAATATACCGTTTTTTACTTCATCCTGATAAACATGGATATCATTCGGTTTAAACTTGAAACCTTGTTGTCCACATCCATGTATGTTGTGGTCTGGGAATGAGCCGGCTGTAACAATGTGGATGTGTGTGTGTGTGTGTGTGTGTGTGTGTGTGTGTGTGTGTTTGTGTAAGTCTGTAAGTCTGTTTGTCAGCTTGGCAGAGGTGATGTGTGTGATTGTGTGTGTGTGTGTGTGTGTGTGTGTGTGTGTGTGTGTGTGTGTCTGTGTGTCTGTGTGTGTGTGTGCATGAGCACTCATCAATATAGGCAGTGGTGATGGGAGAGTTGGGTGTAAGGGTGTGCACGTGAATACGTGTCTGTATGTCTGTTTGTCAGCTTGGCAGAGGTGATGTGTGTGTGTGTGTGTGTGTGTGTGTGTGTGTGTGTGTGTGTGTGTGTGTGTGTGACTCCGTGGGGAGATAATGAAAGGGTTGCATGCTCGTCTTGATTCTCTAGATTGGCCTAATCTCTGATAATGCCCCTCCGCTCCATCCTTTAGCTCCTGCCTGTGTGCTTTAGATATCGCCTCTCTCCTCGGACGCATTAAGGAGACTCCGCCGCTCGCAAACGCATTAGCACAAGGAGGACAGGAGAGAGGGATGGAACACCAACATAATAAGAGATGGAGAGAGAGAAGAGAGAGAGAGAGAGAGAGAGAGAGAGAGAGAGAGAGAGAGAGAGAGAGAGAGAGAGAGAGAGAGAGAGATGGAGCTGGTCGGATACACAGACAGAAAGAAGAGAAAGGCGGCAGAAACTCACTCTTTTGCTCTCCATGTTTTTAATCCACTTCAGGGCCTGTCCTTGCGGGTCCACCATTAGGGGCCATCTTGAAAGGGAGAGATGGGGAGGGAAATGTGGGCCAATTACTCGGGCTGCCTGACATGTTGTTTATTATACCCATAAAGCCCCGCTCCCTTCATT
>NC_085009.1:21480366-21482866 GCF_963854185.1 Sardina pilchardus
GTGTGTGTGTGTGTGTGTGTCAGAGATGGGAGTAAGTCACACATACAGTATGCAAGTCTCAAGCAAGTCTCAAGTCTTAACCTTCAAGTCTCAAGCAAGTCCCAAGTCGTTTTTGTGAGGGTCGAGTCAAGTCAAGTCAAGTCATAGCTTAGGTCGAGTCAAGTCAAGTCAAGTCATAGCTTAGGTCAAGCAAGTCACAAGTCAAGTCATATAATAAGCTGGAAGACAACCGTCTTAAAACTTGAAGAGACGGCAGCCTACGTTTTATGTAGCCCTCCTTTGCACAAAAGGGCTAACAAATAGAAGAAGGGGATATAAGGCTAAAGAATAATTATAAATGCTCACTAGGACCAGCAGGATCAGAATTACTAGGAACGACTACAGGGCCTGGTGTACCAAACAATAATTACCAGACAGAGTACTCAACACGGTAGTTTATCATGGGAACAGCAGCAAACCACTTCCTTTTATTTACAACCATTTTTTCGATATGTTGCAACTTCTATGTCCACTACTCCTTCAAAAATGCCTCATTCTCTCATACTGTATGTTGTGTGTGTGTTTGTGTGTGTGTGTGTGTGTGTGTGTGTGTGTGTGTGGGAGAGAGAGAGAGAGAGAGAGAGAGAGAGAGAGAGAGAGAATGTGTGTTTAGCTCATGTTTTCATTGCATAATATTCCATTAATAAATACCATACGGAAATGAAATGGAGACACTTCTATGTTAGGCTATATACTACGATTTACTCTTGAAAGTGGCCCATTTCTCATTTATGTCATACATCTCTCATATACTTTTACATACATTTACATAATAGGTCTTGTGCATGTTGTTTGGCTGTTATACTTTATATAATGATTTAATAAAAATAAAAGCAGCTAGCGCTAACAAACTAACAGCTACATTGCTGTGGTAGACCGCGGATGGCCAACTTTCATGACTAAGAGGGCCACAATTTTTTTATCATCACCATCAGAGGGCCAAATGTGGCTGCGCACTTTCGCACATCTGACATGAGAGAAGCTACAAAATAATTCTGAATAAGAATAAAATGTATATATTTCATTTTTTTCATGCTCAAATGCATTTTTAATAGGCCTATGCATTCCCTAACGACAAATAGCCTACAAGGATTTTACAGCCATGAGTGATATTAATTTCAGTGCAAAGGGCTCACATAAATCACCATTCATAGCACAAGACTGAAAACCAGTTAGTGCAACATAGCCTCATATTCAATGCATTTATGCTCCCACTCCATTTTTAAGAATGTATCACATTTCCTAACGTCCATGGTGAGAGTAGCCTACAGATGTGATGTAACATCCATCACATCTGTAGCCTAGCCTACTCTCATCCAACACAAAGAAGTAGCCTACTTGCAGTCATGCATGATTTGTCTCAGCTTCCCCTCGACATTATCGAGAATGTCAACAATTATGTGCGTCGGGACAAAGACCGTTTCGAAGTTTTTCTCTCCACCAAGGAGGTTATGTTTTTATCGGAGTTTGTTGGTTTGTCTGTATATGTTTGTTTGTTCGCAAGATAACTAAAAAAGTTATGGATGGATGCAAGAGGAGGTGATGTGTTCGCTTGGAGGAGGTTTGCGCACTCTGAGTGATTTTCTAGTAGACTTTCGACTAGCAACTAGCGCTATCTGCCAAGTGAATCAATCTGGCAATTTCAGATAGGCTACCTTATTTCAGTCAAATTGTCTGTTATTTGATAGGCGGGATCAATGTCAAACTAAGTCAATATGTGGTGCAAACAGTAAGCTCTTGTCACGTTTTACTGATGGAGATGGGATGTTAGCTCTGCCAGCTAACATTAGATTAAAAATAATGTGAAATTAGCTATTGACATTTCTTACTTTTCTTTGTGTAGTCGGAAATGGCGGATAACATTTGACGTGGTGCTGGATGTGTCGGATATTTTTGCGCTGCACACCTTACACTCGGCGAATCGTTTCTTTTGTTGAGTTGAATAGTCTTTAAATCCAAATGTTATGATTTTGGGAACACTGGCTGCTGCAATAGCAGCAGAACTGGTAACAGCTTCCACCTTCTAAACCCCGACCGCTCTACTGTAGATGGCGGGCGCGTCACCTAGCACCTAGTAGAGAGGTTGCCAGGTTCGCCCACATGCAGGAAATATCCAATCGAAAATCGTTTTTATTATTATTATTCACCAATTAACCAAGACAGCAATGACTTGTCGAGTCATTGCATGCAAGTCTAAGTCAAGTCTCAAGTCATGAGTAGCAAGTCCAAGTCAAGTCAAGTCTTTTCTCACTGTTGATCAAGCAAGTCACAAGTCCTCAATCTGGCGACTTAAGTCTGACTCGAGTCAAGTCACTAGACTCGAGTCCCCCATCTCTGGTGTGTGTGTTTGCCATACAGGAGCAGCAGATGAACAGACTCCAGTTCAGGTGCTCAAACTGCCTAGTGATACACAGGGATCATTAGTGTGTATGTGAATGTGTGTGTGTGTGTGTGTGTGTGT
>NC_085009.1:21487866-21502866 GCF_963854185.1 Sardina pilchardus
CACACACACACACACACACACACACACACACACACACACACACACACACACACACACACACACACACACACAGGAGACTCTCAACGCCAAGTTCAACGTTATGGTGGTGGATGACGGTTCCTGGGTGTGTGCCGGGGTTACAGTAGAGTCTACCTGAAGCACTCATGGATCCACAGGCGAGTGATGCTCTGTTTGGTGTCATGGAAGTCCCTGTGGGCTCTTAGCAAGCCCTGGAACACCTGTGGAGAAAACGAGGCACACACACACACACACACACACACACACACACACACACACACACACACCTTTTTTACTCAGCTTGACAACATCAGAGAGTAGCACTTAGCTAACAAGCACTTCAGAATCAGTCAAAAAGGGGAAAAGCAATTTAATGAGGGATATTTAACAAGGCTTCAGCACACTGCATGTGTGTGTGTGTGTGTGTGCATTGATGAGTGAAGACATACTGTACTAAACAGAAATGGAAGATCAAAAGACAAAAGCAACATTCATCAGATCGGATGACAAAAATGCACACACACAAACACACACTCTTGCTGCCTTGACTGAAGTAGTTCAATCTTTTAGAGAGAGAAAGAGAGAGAGAGAGAGAGAGAGAGAGAGAGAGAGAGAGAGAGAGAGAGAGAGAGAGAGAGAGAGAGAAAGAGAGAGGGAGAGAGTATGTTGTGTCTGTGCAAGAGTACTGTATGCGTGTGTGTGAGTGTATGTGCAAGAGTGTAAAGGCCTGTGCCCACCAGACACGGTGTTCAGCGGTGTGGGCTTGATGCACAGGATTTTAGACCAGTGTTCTATCCCTGTGTGGTTTCTAGTGGGCTTTGCTAATGGAGTTCTGTTTTTTTTTTTTTTCTTGTCACGTCGCGCCGCACACATGTACGGTAGGTGTGCGTCCCTGAGAGTAGGAGTGTGTACATGTGTGTTTGCATTCTACCTTGAGTCCCTGAGGATGAAGAGATAGTCTGTGTGGTTGTGTGTGTGTGTGTGTGTGTGTGTGTGTGTGTGTGTATATGTGTACAGTATGTGTACAGTATGTGTGTGTATGGTCATGCGTGTGGTCGTGTGTGTGTGTGGTCATGTGTGTGCGCACCTTGGAGATGTCCCTGAGGTTGAAGAGGTAGTGTGTGCGGTCATGTGTGTGTGTGGTCATGTGTGTGTACCTTGGAGATGTCCCTGAGGTTGAAGAGGTAGTGTGTGCGGTCATGTGTGTGTGTGGTCATGTGTGTGTACCTTGGAGATGTCCCTGAGGTTGAAGAGGTAGTGTGTGCGGTCATGTGTGTGTGTGGTCATGTGTGTGTACCTTGGAGATGTCCCTGAGGTTGAAGAGGTAGTGTGTGTGGTCATGTGTGTGTGTGGTCATGTGTGTGCACCTTGGAGATGTCCCTGAGGTTGAAGAGGTAGTGTGTGTGGTCATGTGTGTGTGTGGTCATGTGTGTGTACCTTGGAGATGTCCCTGAGGTTGAAGAGGTAGTGTGTGTGGTCATGTGTGTGTGTGGTCATGTGTGTGTACCTTGGAGATGTCCCTGAGGCTGAAGAGGTAGTGTGTGTGGTCATGTGTGTGTGTGGTCATGTGTGTGTGTGGTCATGTGTGTGCACCTTGGAGATGTCCCTGAGGTTGAAGAGGTAGTGTGTGTGGTCATGTGTGTGTGTGGTCATGTGTGTGTGTGGTCATGTGTGTGTGTGGTCATGTGTGTGCACCTTGGAGATGTCCCTGAGGTTGAAGAGGTAGTGTGTGTGGTCATGTGTGTGTTAGGTCATGTGTGTGTGTGGTCATGTGTGTGTGTGTACCTTGGAGATGTCCCTGAGGTTGAAGAGGTAGTGTGTGTGGTCATGTGTGTGTGTGGTCATGTGTGTGTGTGGTTATGTGTGTGTGTGCACCTTGGAGATGTCCCTGAGGTTGAAGAGGTAGTGTGTGTGGTCATGTGTGTGTGTGGTCATGTGTGTGTACCTTGGAGATGTCCCTGAGGTTGAAGAGGTAGTGTGTGTGTGTGTGTGTGTGTTCATGTGTGTGTACCTTGGAGATGTCCCTGAGGTTGAAGAGGTAGGGTGTGTGTGTGTGTGTGTGTGTGTGTGTGTGTGTGTGTGTGTGTGTGTTCATGTGTGTGTACCTTGGAGATGTCCCTGAGGTTGAAGAGGTAGTGCATCTTGGCGGGCGTGGGCAGGAAGCGGGCGATGATGGCGTAGTACAGCTCCAGCGTGGCCTGCGTCAGGACGCCCCCGATGGGCTTCACCTCCTCCTCAAACTCCTGCAGCTTCTGGTTGATCATGGTGCCGTAGATACGCTTGATCTGGGACTCCTGCAGGGGACAGAGAGAGAGAGAGAGAGAGAGAGAGAGAGAGAGAGAGAGAGAGAGAGAAGAGAGAGAGAGAGAGAGAGAAGAGAGAGAGAGAGGAGAGAGAGAGAAGAGAGAGAGGGAGAGAGAGAGAGAGACAGAGAGAAGACAGGAGAGAGAGAGGAGAGATACTGCTTTGGCAACATTGTAACACTTACAGTCATGCCAATAAAGCTCTATGAATTGAATTGAAATGAATGAGAGAGAGAGAGAGAGAGAGTGAGTTGAAGGCATATTGAGTTAATATAAAACAACTTGTATATTCATTACATTCATTCATACAATTATTTAGTGATGTAATTATCAATGATGCGATATTTCCATTCCACACTTTATCTGTTTGTTAACAGACTTTTTTTTCAAAACAAACAAAACAATTCATCACTAAAATGACAGGATAAGAGATGAAAGTGAAGAGAGAAGAAGAAGAAGAAGAAGAAGAAGAAAGAAGAAGAAGAAGAAGAAGAAGGAAGAAGAAGAGAAGAAGAAGAAGAAGAAGAAGAAGAAGAAAAGAAGAAGAAGAAGAAGAAGAACATAGACACATAGACAGATTCATTGCCACAATGACAAGATGATTGCCTTCAGTGCATTAGAAACGCTTTGGGTGAAAGCATCTGATTACAAAAATGCAAAAATGCTAGATGATGATGGTGATGGTGCTGGTGATGGGATGGTGATAATGACAGTGATGGTGGAGGCTCCGTGATGACGGGACGCAGGAATAGAAATAAAGCGCGCGGATGAAGCAAAGACGCGCCGCAAGAGGGAAGTTATAATTAGGAGATGCAAGAAGATGGGTGGCGCAATGAGATGAGACGTGGGGGGTGTAATGGCAAAGACTCGGCGCGGAACCAGAGCCGAGAACGCCAAAGTGGCCACGAACAAGGGAGAGGACTGTCATCGGAACAATCAAATCAAATCACACACACACACACACACACGCGCGCCGCCTCCTCCACCAATCAATGCTGCTCGGGAGCTCGGCAGATCTTATCACGGCCGCCATCGTCCCTGTCATCATCTCCATCTTCCCATCTTCGTTAGGGCGCAATCTTGATTACGCGCCGCGCCGCACGGAATACTAATGAGGGGAGTCTGACGCTCCGCAACGGAGACAGGATCACTTAAGCCCATCTAGTCATTATCATCTGGCGCTTACACTTGGAGCGAGGTAACTGGTCAATAAGAAGTCATTCCAAAGTGTGTATGTGTGTGTGTGTGTGTGTGTGGGGGGGTTCTCTTCCGTGCCTGTGTGTGTGTGCGTGTGTGAAGGGAAGGGAAGGGAGCAGTGGGCTCAAGGCCAGAGCTCACTAGAGAGGGCCACAGTGAGAGAGCTTGGTATGCAGTGAAAAGAGATAGAGGAGAGAGGTGGGCCCCACGGTGGAGCTCACTGTGGAGGCCATCAGTGTAGTGAGAGTGGGGAGAACAGTATAGGGATGGGCCCCACGGTGGAGCTCACTGTGGAGGCCCTCAGTGTAGTGAGAGTGGGGAGAACAGTATGGGGATGGGCCCCACAGTGGAGCTCACTGTGGAGGCCATCAGTGTAGTGAGAGTTGGGAGAACAGTATAGGGATGGGCCCCACGGTGGAGCTCATCTCCACTCACCGCAGGGAAGGTCATGTTGATGAGGTTAAATCGGCTCTGCAGTCGCCCCGAGATGTGCGTCCTCCCACCACCAGGAGGCCCCATCGAGGCCAGCAGGTACATGTCCTATAAGATAACACCAAAGTGTTAGGCAAACTGGTGCATGCAACTTCCCACACATGAGGAAACACAAAACTTCATGTCCTCCAACACACTATAAAAAGACATGATTAGCACAAGAGAGAGAGAGAGAGAGAGAGAGAGAGAGAGAGAGAGAGAGAGAGAGAGAGAGAGAGAGAGAGAGAGAGAGAGAGAGAGACTTGGAAAAACTGTCAATTGTGAGGAGAAATCGAACAGAACATCTGCATCAGCTCCTCCTCCACTAAATGAGACCAACAACAACACAAACATTCATTTGTATTTACCGGCGGCTCGGTGCTACTTGTCAATGCGCGCTTGAATTATCGATAAGTTGCGCGGAACGATTCATCAAAACACCGCAACGGAAGTTGGTCGAGCTTGTCAGTTATTGGCTCCCCCTAATTTGCGCCGTTCTCTTGGGCACACCACACTCCACCTGCCCTCCCCCACCCACTCCTCCACCTCCCCAGGACCCCCCCCCCCCCCCACGAGGACAAGCCAATAATAGTTGTCTGGGTGGATTTCTCCGTACCACCGTGGTGTTTGCCGCAGTCGGTAAACAAGAACTGCCCTATGGCGTACTGGCTGGTGCCATTCTGGGGGAAAACGCATGTAAAGGTCAACTCATCTAGCCGGGTCTGCGTGCCGGGCTGCCGGGCGATGATGGCAGTGCTGTCCAGCGGACCGGACCGGGCGAGGGATTAGGCCGAGCGGAGCAGACTGGATGAGGAAATACAACATTGATTTTATGTAACGCAGACCGAACGGATACGGCAGGTCTTCACAAACGCACGGCAGGACCAGAACAGAGTTCATTATCATCGGAGAGGGAGACGAAGTAAATGATAGAATGGTACAACGTCCATTTGATTTGTTCCATTTTTCCGTGCCTGGTTTGGCAAAGTAGCGTGTTGTTTTTTAAATGTCTTTATTTATCTATTCAATCTTTTTTTAAATCTAGGTTTGTGCCTGAAAAACACATGTTTTGTCCCTCTATTTTCTCTGTGTTTTTGTGGTTTGAAGCCTGAAAGCAGTCAGATCAGATGGGGGAGCACAAACCATCGGGCCATCTGACATTTGAGGCTCACGGTGCTTTAAGCACGGAGGAAAAAGCTGCAATCTGGGAGATCAATGGATTTGAACCGACAATCACACAAAGATGCTTTCAAAGCGTGCGCTCCTCAGATCCTCATCACTCTCTGTACCTGAAAATCAAAAGCGTTACAAAAAAATAATAATAAAAAAAAACATGATGGGGAAAAAAAAACACTTTCTTACTAATTTATTTATTCTTTAATTATTATCTCTGAATATTTTTTTGTGTGAGAGCGATTCTCTAAATGGGGAGACGGGTATGAAATGGCAACACACCATTCGCACAAAAATGAAACGGTTCTTCATCATTACCTCTTTCCTTACCAAGTGCATCTAACTGGGTATCTGTATTCTTCATAAAGCACAACAATATGTAAGGGATAATGTATTGTCTGCCGGTAATTATCGGAATATAAGTCCCGACAGGATGAACAGAACCCCGATGTGCAGGATTTGTTGCAGATTGATATGAAAGAGGTGAATTAAAAGCACAAAACCTGTTGCCATTGACAGTGGTCATTATATACTTAGCAGCAGTCATTATAGATTTAACAGACCTCCGAACGGGAGGGAGGCCCATTCATGTGAATGGAACTTTCTGCAGCATCTCTGAGGAGCCGTATAATAGTATCTATAAAGTTCAGTATGGCCAGAAACACAGAAAGACACAGAGAGACAGATTGGTGGGTGGAGAGATGGACACACGTGATGCATTATGAATTCATTGTGGATTCCAGAAGACAAAAAGAGGACAAGAGAGAACACCAAGCAAGCGCAAGTTTCCCCTTTGATCTCAGAGAGCTTAGCTCTTAGCTCTCATACACAGTATATGTTGTGTGTGTGTGTGTGTGTGTGTGTGTGTGTGTGTGTATATATGTACAGTATGCACACACACACACACACACACACACACACACACACACAGACACACATATGGGAGCAGCTAATACTGTAGGTGCATTGGTCATATACCCAGATTCTCAGCAGTCTTGTTGGTTTCTCCGTTTGACTCGTTGGTCTGCTGCTCACAGCAGTGGGTTAAATGTGGGCTCCGTTCACTCTGATATATTCTTTCATTTCACCTCGATGCCTTATTACGCTCATTTGTCTCCGGTGCTCCATCAAAAGAACACTTTGACGCTACGCCTGAGACATTATAATGAAGGGAAAAACTCTGCCAGCGATGACAACCCCCCCCCCCCCCCCCACACCCTTAACCCCTTACCCCCACCCTCTCACCTTGACACACTTGAGGGTCTGCTTCTGGCGGTCGTACCAGAAGCCGTAGTCGATCCAGAGACGCAGCAGCTCCAGCGGCGGCTGGGAGCCGAAGTCGTCCACCGCCGGCATGTTCAGGTCGTCCAGGAAGGCCAGCATGCGCTTCCCCCCCACCGGCACGTACACGCCCTTGGTGCGCTTCTCCACGCGGCTCTCGATAATGGCCTGCACGTTATTAGAGGTGGTCTGGAGAGAGGGAGCGAGAGAGAGGGAGGGAGAGGGAGAGGGAGGGAGGGAGAGAGAGAGAGAGGGAGAGAGAGAGAGAGAGAGAGAGAGGGAGAGTGAGTGAGGGAGGGAGGGAGGGAGGGAGAGAGAGAGAGAGAGAAAGAGAGGGAGAGTGAGTGAGTAATTGGGTGAGAGAGAAAGAGAGGAGAGTGAAGAGTGAGCGAGAGAGAGAGAGAGAGAGAGAGAGAGAGAGAGAGAGAGAGAGAGAGAGAGAGAGAGAGAGAGAGAGATAGGAGGGCATGATTAATGTTTGCTCAAGTGAATGTTTGCATTTGACCTCCTCTATACGTATGTGTGTGTGTGTGTGTGTGTGTGTGTGTGTGTGCAATACGAGCGAGTGAGTGAGCGAGCAAGTATGGCTGCACGTATGGCACTGCATGGCCTGTGCAGAGCAAAGTAACATTAATAGATGGTTGATGTTTCAGCGCTGGGCAAAAGTGCTGGGGTGAGGTGAGCGAGGCTGCACTGATGATCCCAGATGATGATGATGATGATGATGAGGGTAGATGATGACGGTAGATGGGGGGGTAGTTATGGTGATGACCGTGATGGCGGCGAGGTTGGCTCCGGGGCCTTTTGTCCCCTCCGCTCCTGCCCACAGAAGCCAGCGTGAGTCAGCTAATTGCGGCGCTGGCCCCGAGGGGATGATGGGTAATGACCGAGGGGAGCGAGCGTGAATCCCCCCCCCCCCCCCCCCCCCAGCGATGATGTGTCAGAGCGCAATCCAACGCCCACGTCACACCTGCGCGTCCGGCGTGGACAGGAGAGGGGCCAGGGGCTGCACACGAGGCTGCAGCAGGAGCGCTAGCGCTGGCTGTGGCTCCACGGTGGATTGGGCTTCAGCTACACACACATGTGGAATGATCATCCCCAACGCAACACTCTCCACAGGAGTAGCAAACCCCCTCCCAACGTGGACCATTTCAGGGGGGAAGATTACAGATGCTAGAGAATGGATCCACTTTTTTATGAATTTAAAGAGGGAAATTATGTTATTTACTAAGATCACAGAAAATAATGTGTCTTTAGTGCACTTTCTTGGCCTAATATTACGGTGATGTTAACTTATTAACATGACTATTCAGTGTAGTTCTTTCATGAGGGAGTCTGATCACATCATCAGTAGCTCCACATGTCTGCCTCTCTTCGCCCACATTCACATATTCAGCTCTGAGTAATCCACAGCTCTGTAGCAACGACCACCACATACAACATGCATGACAACACGCAAAAACACACACACACACGATCACACATCATGGCTTTCACAAGATAACCATCATGAAATACCCATCACAGTTCACTGACAAAAGATTCGGCACGCAAAATGAAAAATGAATCACATCCAGAGTGAATTATGGGAGAGCACAAAGGCTCTCCCTCTCGAGGCACTCCAAATCACAATGTGTGATGATTTTAGTCGGGAAAGGTCAGCATTGTGTTCGACCACCTTTCAAGGTAACACGCATCAAAACCCCCCTCAGATAATAGCAAACAGGGCTCTCATGCTTCCATTTATTTATTTATTCATTCATTCACTTATTAATATATTTATTTATCCGAGGCAGCTCACCGTGACAGAATGCAATTCTCTACAGGAGTTGCACAATAAATAATCAAGAGCTCTCACCGCCTCTAACAAACACTCATGTTTGTCAGGAAAAAATGAAATAAAATCGCCGCCTTTGACAGTTCCCATTTGCCCAGACAGAACAGGCTGTGAGTGGCACTGCTGACATGTAAACACTATTAGAGATTCTGCCCGCACTGCTAGTCAACTGTGGCGGAGAGAGCCTTTTTAATCTGCGATAAAAATCGCTCTTATCATTCTACATGGCAACGATATAGACTCCCCTCTAAGCCTGCTTTAAAGGCAGCCTACTGTAACCTAGTGAGCAGGCAGCCTGAGCAGTATAGTGCACTACTTACTGCGCTCACGGCACAGGCCCCTGCTTTAACCACTCAGAGGATAGAGACGGAGACCAACCCTGTGAATCTGTGTATTTACCGCAGTGTTTGAGATGGGCCATGTGGCTCTGGTAGAAAGCTGGGCTTATGAGGGAGGTCTGCACTCTTGGGAGTATGTGCAAGCATGCATGCCTCCCCCCCCCCCCCCCCCCCCCCCACTGAATGTGGGAACATTTAATAAATACCACACTTGGGTGTACTCGGAATGGGTGGTCTTTGCAGCTGATTATTGGTGCTTAGCGGTTTGGCTGTCCAAGACGCTGTTGTATAGAAGAAAAAAAACATTTCTGGGTGGAATCCCCAACAGTCACTGGGACCGCAAGAGGAACATGACTCCGAAGCAGAAGCAGCAGCGCGCTCCAGAGCTGCTTCCAGCCGAGTGTCACCTGGCATGACCCATTACTGGAGCGAGTCCATCTGCTCAACCCAATATCAATCTCAAAGAGTTCAGTTCAAGTATGCATGAGTCACTCAGTCAGGATAGCAACTGAGGCAGCCTTCATGGACAGAATGCGTTGCTGACACAACCAAAGGCAAAACTGGAGTCCTACTCTATCTTCCATAATATCCTAAAGGCCCACCTCTCCTGAGATTATCTCCTCTGCTAACACTATCTCCTCTGCTAACACTAACAGATAGTAACAGGTAGTCTAACCACAAAAGTTCTTTTAACCCACTACTGTTTCTATCAGTTATATACTGTATTATGTAGAATATCCATGTTGAGGACAGAATTGTCAACATTTCGAAAGAAACATGTTGAAGCACCATGCATGATGGCAGATCTTTATCCATCTCTACACAATCTATACCAACCTGTGCATCAGCAGTATAACTCCTCCCAAAATCATTTTGTTCAAATCTATAAATCAGCCCTAATCGACTGCTCTCCAGAGGGCACAAACAACCTGCTACAGTAGTTATTCTCTTCCGTGTGCCTTCTTCCAACTCACAACACACTGTGATGCTGTGATGTGATCTGATCTTCATCCCCCTTTACAAAGGCTATATTTACAGTATAGCCTTCATTCGATAAAATGTACAAATTATATTATATCTAAATTTAATACATATATAATGTTATATAACTTTAAAAATGGTAAAATATATAATAAAGCTTATTATTATTTTCCACCCAACCATATTGTTTGATACTATCCAGCTCAAGACATATTTACAGACACATCAGATATCCCTGGTCACTGGTCAGTTGGTGAGCATAAATAATACAAAAATAATTACTATTCCCTAAAATCGTATAATTTCATATTAGCTGGTTTATTTAAGGACACATCGGATATGGACCTTATTAAATGCTCAGGTGACGACTTGTCTGTGCTCGCATGTGATGTCACATGGCCTCATCTGTGCTACCTGTGAGGACATGTCGCCCTGTACAGTACATCCACACTACCGGTCTGTAGATCACACCCATAACCAATCTTTACATTATTAAATAATCTCTAACAAAACCTTATTGTGTCAATATTCATTTCTCAATATTATCCAGTGTGATATTATCCATGTTGACGGGAAACGTGGCTGCTACTCTGAGCTCCCTGGAAATGTTGACAGTTCACTACCTACAGTGTGAGGACATGTTAATGGTGAATGTGGTTGTGGTGCTTCACTACCAGTGAGGACATGTTGATGGTGAATGTCTTGATAGTGAATGTGACTGTGGTGGTGCACTACCTATGAGGACATGTTGATAGTGAATGTGGCTGTGGTGTTCCACTACCTGAGAGGACATGTTGACGGTGAGTGTGGTTGTGGTGTTTCACTACCTGAGAGGACATATTGACGGTGAGTGTGGTTGTGGTGTTTCACTACCTGAGAGGACGTGTTGACGGTGAATGTACTGTAGCTGTGGTGGTGCACTACCTGAGAGGACATATTGATGGTGAATGTAGCTGTGGTGGTTAACTACTGTACCTGAGAGGACATATTGATGGTGAATGTAGCTGTAGTGGTTAACTACTGTACCTGAGAGGACATATTGATGGTGAATGTAGCTGTGGTGGTTAACTACTGTACCTGAGAGGACATATTGATGGTGAATGTAGCTGTGGTGGTTAACTACTGTACCTGAGAGGACATATTGATGGTGAATGTAGCTGTGGTGTTCCACTACCTGAGAGGACATATTGATGGTGAATGTAGCTGTGGTGGTTAACTACTGTACCTGAGAGGACATATTGATGGTGAATGTAGCTGTGGTGTTCCACTACCTGAGAGGACATGTTGACGGTGAGCGTGGTTTTGGTGGTTAACTACTGTACCTGAGAGGACATGTTGACGGTGAGCGTGGTTTTGGTGGTTAACTACTGTACCTGAGAGGACATGTTGACGGTGAGCGTGGTTTTGGTGGTTAACTACTGCACCTGAGAGGACATGTTGACGGTGAGCGTGGTCCACTTGGTGGAGTCGAGGCCCTGCAGGACGCTCTGTGCCACGGAGGTCTTGCCCGTGCCCACCGGCCCCGTCAGCAGCACCGGGTACTGGCTGCCCACCAGCGCCTGCACCAGGAAGTTGTAGCGCACCGTGTCCACCGTGGGCACCATGATCTTATAGAAGGGGGCGCTGAGAGGGGCACACACACACACACACACACACACACACACACACACACACACACACACACACACGCACACACCAGCTTGGTCAGATGCAGGCACTGTAACTTTGTCTATCACATCTGTGCATTCTCTAAATCTGCCTGCCAAGCTTGACAATGTTGGTGTAAGATGGTCATGCTGGTTTTGCCACAATGATCAACATAAGCTGGCATGGGCAGTAAAAACCAACAATGTAGGCCAGCAACATCAACTAAAATGACCAGCTTGAGGTGGTACTGTACGAGAAGCAAAACCAAACTGCCATCGTAAACTGGGTAAACCAGCTGAAGGTATGTTTTAACCAAGCGTTTTGCCTGTCTAGCTGGTCAACCATCATAGAGTGGTCAAACTAGCTGGTTTACAAGCTGGTCAATCAGCAAACCACCTTAAGCTGGTCAGGCTGTTTTTTTTTCAGCAGGATATATACAGCATATCTATATACTATATATGCAGTATGTAAGGATTAGTAGACGACTGTGTGTTCAGGTAGCAAAGGTTATTGCATGTTCAAGGTGGTAATTCGGCCAAGATGCAAAGCGGAAACTTATATAGACGGCATATGCATATATGCATGAAGTGGATGAATGGCAGGGTTAATAACAGTGTTTCTTTCGGCAAGACAGACGCTAGAAAAGAGAGAACATCAAATGCTAACAATTATGTGCACTTAGAGAAGCTTCAGTATTCCTTCCTGGACTCTGGAGAGAAAGAGGCAGCATACAGTCAACTGATCACTATAATAATGGCACAATCTAATGGAAGGCAGAAGGAATGAGCAAGAAAGAAAGAAAGAGAGAGAGAGAGGGAGGGAGGGAGGGAGAGAGAGAGAGAGAGAGAGGAGAGAGAGAGAGAGAGAGAGAGAGAGAGAGAGAGAGAAGAGAGAGAGAGAGAGAGAGAGAGAGAGAGAGAGCAAGAGAGAGAGAGAGAGGAGAGCAAATGAAACTGGGGACTAATAGAATTGTTTCCTCTAACGGCAGCTTGCGAGGAGAGAACACAAATACACAGACACAATTATGTGACAGTGATGCAGAATGCTCCAGTGACTTCATGGACAGCATCAGCCCAGCAGGCCATTACGGCCAAATAAACCACACTAGTGGCCGTGAGACAGGACACACAAGACGGTCCCCAAGTAGTCAGTATATTGCTGTAATAATCACATAAGGGTGGGCTATTGCATGGTCCCTTACCAAACAAACCAATAATGTGACACATAACATCAACTCTTCATAGTCTCATAACTATGTATTTTTATTTGTTTTAGCTCCCTAGCTTCCGCTTAGGTCGATTTAAATTGCATTACTAGACCTGCAACAAACACTTCTTCAGCTTACATCGCAGGCCACCAGAAATAGCAGACTTGTGTAAACGCCAGTCCAATCGGAACGCAGTTACAGCAAAGTAAAAGTGCCATCCAAATGTTTACATTATGAATATAAATGCAAACATACGGTGGATACCCATACAATGAATCAGAACAAGCATCAATATGTATGCAAATCTAAATGCAAGCATATGGTGGACACCCATTCCATATGATGAATTTGTCTGCATGATTAGCTCAACAGTGGGCTTGTCCGTGGCTGTTGTTGTTGGTCAATAGCGTGACAGTAATGAGATCCTGAGCACTGTAAGGATGACTGATGGCGGGGGCTGACCCCTGGTAATGATCGGGCGTGGGGTTCAGCGGGGCGGCGGCATCTGGATTTGTGGCCGGGGCTGCGGGAGGAAGATGGATGGCCTGCCGGACCCGTGAAAGAGTCCTCCTGGAGCCGCCCGGCCCCTCACTTCAGCAGGCCTGACACGGGCGCTCATTAAACTAACATTTCACACTTTTTTGAAGGCGAGCCTCAAAATACACACACACACACACACACACACACACACAACTTGTCTTTTGTGTGTGTGTGTGTGTGTGTGTGTGTGTGTGTGTGTGTGTACACACACTTGCGTCTTTTGTGTGTGTGTGTGTGTGTGTGTGTACACACACTTGCGTCTTTTGTGTGTGTGTGTGTGTGTGTGTGTGTGTGTGTGTGTGTAGTAGCTACAACTTTCTTTTAGCACTCTCCAACGAGTTGAGGACATAAAGGAGGGAGAACGAGAGAAAAGGGCACAGAAGCAAACGAGTGAAAGGGAGAGTGAGCGGGCAGAAAGTGACAGAGTCGAGGGAGGCATGAGAGGAGAGAAAAAGAAAGCAGGAGGGAGGGAAAAAAAACATAAAAGAAAAGAAAGAAGTGACATGACAAATGAGGGGAGGGAGCGGGGAGAAGGAGGAGGAGCAGATACAGTATCTGAGGGGAGCAGGGAGGCGTCCGTGCCCAGCTGGGGTGCCAGTTTCAGGCCTGCAGCTCAGCCTGAGGGCCTGCCTGGCACTGCGCTGACCGCTGCTCTCTCTCTCTCTGTGTGTGTGTGTGTGTGTGTGTTGTGTGTGTGTGTGTGTGTGTGCGTGCGTGCGTACGCGCATTTGTGTGTATCTATGTACATGTACGCGTGTGTGTGTGTGTGTATATGTACGTTTGTGTGTGTCTATGTGTATGTGTCGCGCCTATGTCTACTATGGACGCGTCGCGCATGTGTGTGTGTGTGGTGTGTGGGGGGACACTCACTTGGCAGGGTAGCGCCAGCTTTTTCAGCAGCTTGTCCTCAAATGACGTCCAGCTCTTGGTCTTGGTGTCCACATAGTACTCGTAGATGGTGTCCTGTGTGAAAGCGCGGAGGGAGAATGAAAAGCAGCGTGTCTTTGAACTGCTGTCTCTGTGCTCGCCTGCTAAACTAATCCTCACTGCACAATCACTTGTGAAGGAATGCTCCAGGCTCTTGCAGATGTCGGCCTGCTTCTAGTGTGCATTGCTCATTTGTGTCCGTGTCAAACAACTTTCAAATGTGTGTTACAATGTGTTTTGACACGACTTTCCACCAAGTGTGTGTGTGTTCATTAATGAGTGAACGTCTTATTTGTGTATGGGTATAGTTATGCACAGTATGTGTCAGTGGTGTAGTAGTACGCAGTATACCCACTTAAAAAGCATCCCCATCTCAGTATACCCACTTAAAATAAGAATACGTATTAACATGTATGGTTGATCACAGTGCATCACAGCATTTCCACTACAGTACTACATCACAGCATATCCACTACAGCTACTGTAACTAGACTACGTCACAGGTACTGTATCTGTGTGAATGTGCATGAGTGCATGTGTGTGTGTGTATGTGTGTGTGTGTGTGTGTGTGTGTGTGTGTGTGTGTGTGTGTGTGTGCGAGCGAGCGCATTTGTGTGTGCGTCTGTCAGACGTCCTTGTCCAGTCGCACCTTGTTAGGGAAGGTCCCCTCCAGCTCGCGCAGGAAGTTGTCGATCTTCTTGCGTCCGTCCTCGTCCACTGAGGCGCACAGCGACCAGATGAGGCTGAACAGGAACCACAGCTCCACCATGCGCCCGTAGTGCTCCGAGTCCTGGGGGTTCACCTGTGCGAGAGGTCAAGGGTCAAAGGGTCAAGGGTCAAGGAGCGGGGCTCCATCTTTCCTCCAATCAGATCTATTGTACACATCAAGCCCACATGATAGCAGCTGTACTCGGCCTCGCTGCATAGAGGTTATAGGTCAAACTTCAAGGAGTGGGGCTCCATCTTTCCTCCAGTCAGATCTACAGTACAGTACGCATCAAGCAGCTCTGCTCGGCCCGGTTGCATAATCCCTCTGAGGCTCTACAGCTAGGAGAATATTAATGCTGCTTTTATGCCGGG
>NC_085009.1:21540424-21547924 GCF_963854185.1 Sardina pilchardus
AACGACTCCTACAAAGTTACATTTTTGCTACTGTGTAGCGCCATCTTGGGCTACAATAGAACGTTACGTCACTGGGTTGGTTGGCTTAAAATTCTACAATCGTAAACGCCTAATATCACAGGTGCTACGTGGACGCATCTTTGGTAAACGCTATGAAAAGGCTAAATTGTAAACAGCAAAATGCTAAATTGTAACCAGTGGGGAGAAGGGGCACTTCAGCTTTATGTGGCCATCAGTTTTACCGCCTTAGGTTTTGAATCAGACCATTCACTTCCACCATTTACCACACCGAAAAACTGTCCCTATCGTTGGCAAGCTGCGTTAATAAACCAAACAAAAAAGTTGTAATGCCAGGCTAGCGATCACTTCATCAGAGAACTACGTGGAGGAGAAAATATTTGATGAATCGGGATTGATAGTGGCACGACGGTAACCGGCTAGCACGACGGACTTAAACGTGAGGCTGCTCCATCAATCTTTAACTTCAGGTCATATCACTACACGAACTCTCTATGCTAGCAAAGTTGCTAAACGTCTGAAGAGTACAACGGCGTGCAAAACAACAATATGAGAGTAAAAATACAGTACAGATAACCAGAAAATTCAGCAACACACTACCAACATAATAGCCTAACCAAACCAAACATGCCTAAACTACACCCCCCAAATATTTGACTCAAAGATTATGCTGAAGGGGTGTAAACCCTGCAAGTGCACCTCTGCTAATTGTGCTGAAATCTACTAAGGGTTTGAGTGATGGCAATTTCGTACCATTTACAGTTCACAGTCTATTTCAAATGTTGCTCACCTTTGCCAGCTTTCAATATAGGCTTTTAAAGCAATAAATGGTAGCCTACTTACTTACATGCACGGGCAAATCCATAATCCCATGATAACCATCTTCACAAAAAAGGGCCGCCACGAAATCAATAACATCTACGTCAAACAATGAATGATAGGCGCATGTCGGGCATGTAATGATAACAAAAAGGGACGCGTTTTAGAGCATAGCAAGTTTGTTGGTGGCAATGACCATTTGCAGACCTTATAGTTATATTTGACAACTGGCAACTATGGTTTCGTGAAACAAACCCGTGGCAGTTTTTGTGGCTGTGAGTGCGTGAGGAAATATATAACCAATTAGCATTTCGCTGTCATTCCCATTAAGAATTTTTACCACTCTTGCACCTTTACCTGACCTAATACCTTTGATAATTTAAATAATCATTTGCCACTGATAAACTAGTAAAGTTTAATACACAAAAATGAAACATGATTACAATTTCTCTAATGTATATTACTCCATAATGCACACACTGCATACACAGAAGTATACATCATTCATTGTACAATTCTTATAGGCAGCGGGTCAAACAGGGTCAGAGTTCATCCCCACCACGAAACTAACCTTTTTATGCATGCTCTTGCTATGCTGAAAGTGACTTTGAATGTTAATAGTGAACATTTTGAGATGCACTGCCTGTTTCAGCCATGGCCATTGAAGATGTGTACGTATGTGTGTGTGTGTGTGTGTGTGTGTGTGTGTGTGTGTGTGTGTGGCCTCTGACCCTATTTAGCCCGCAGCCTATTAGTTTTCAGTCACATACATGTTACCAAAATATTTCATTGGACAAATGCAAAGAGCGCATTCCTTTGTACTACATGCATTTTTATTATTTCCATAGGTCAGAGAGACACACATGCATCCAATGCATCAGTTAGACAGCAACCATATTGCAGACTGTGACATTGTTGAGGAACAGCAGCAAACAATAAAAACCATCAGTGTAGGCACCCAGACAGATCAGGAAGTGCAGCGATACAGCAGCAAAGCCACAATGACTGATGACATTGAATTGTCATCAAGTTCTTACCCATGACCATCCTTACAGCAAAGACTACGTTTTAGGAAGGTCATTGTGTCTGGTACAGTCCACAGGTCCAAGTCTGTGTCGATCCGAGCAGCACTGCGACAGTAGGCCTTTACCTTTGAGCCAGAACTCACACTTGCACAGCATAAAGGTGTTCTGAAACCTGACAAGGCTCATTCAGTAGAGAAGCATCTGAGTAGATTAACGCCAGGAACTTTCAAGTGAACCCTCTGAAAAATAGAATCATTAAATCAGCATAGTACAAGTAATATTAACATAACATTTGCATGATTTCAATACATTCCTACTTTCTAATATGAGAACAATTAAATTAACTGATTCAAACACACTGAAAAGTCTTTGTTCAGAATTGAAACTTGTATTCAAAAGCCATAATAATGTAATGATAGAAATCTAGTCCTGAGTGTGATCATCACACAAGCTGGTATGGCCCGTTTCCCCTATAGCCTACCTATGTCCTCTAGCTGGCCCAGAGTGAACTGTCTGTAGGCAGTTAACCTGAACAGACTAAAAAGGCACATGGACAATCTTACATTTTATGTTAGATCACCACGTAAAACAATATTTCCTTGATCAAATGTTAAAACACGTTTCTTTTTCGCCCTCAGTACGAACAAAATCACCATCATCATCATCTGCCTGCAACGTTAGCAAGCTGGAGATAGCTAGCTCAGGCAGAGTTGCTAACGATAGCCCACAAGCTAACGGTAGCCAAATCAAGCGACAGATAATGCACATGTAGCGAGTAATCAATCAATATGTAACAGCAAACTTTTCAAACATGTCTACGTTTTAAACACTCGTCATATATTGTACAGTGAGAAACTAAACATTACCGTTAGCTCGTGCTAAAAAGAGTTAGCTACAGCGACCAATTACCTGCTGTTGATGGTGGGCTGGTCCAAGGTTTCGGCACGAACTTCACGTAGGGAGAGCAGACACGTCCAAGACGTCTTGTTCACAGCACAGTATCTGGTAACTCCATGACTGAGTGATGCACTGAAGTTTCCCAAGCAAATTACTTGAATATTAGCCTTCTGGCAACAGACTCCCTGGGGTCGGCACTGCTGTGCAGTGTCCAGTCCACAACGCATCCCCAGGCGGTGTTGCCCACCCTCTACACACCTGTGAGAATCGACGGGGGCTCGTCTAAATCACCCACTGTAACAATTCACGTTTGTCTTTCTGTCCTCACTGGTTCAAACGTGAAGCCACAGGGTCCCTGGCAACCTTTAAAGACCTTTCCTCCTCGTCTTCTGCCACAATTAACGTTATGTATGTCAGTCCCAGATGCATCTTGCTATGAACTATCAGTGTGGAATGTTCACCAACCAACCCAGTGATGTCATAGCTAGCCTAAAAGCAAGATGGCGGCGAGCCAAAATAAAAGCCTTGATATTGCTGTACTGACATGTCGTTTTAAATGATGGGAAATTACTTTACGTTTATTTTTTTCTGGCCAAATCAATTCTATTTAGCTTAACTTTGATTCAAACCCATACAAATAAAACTGTTTCACGTCCACTTTAAAGCTTGGCCTTCAAGGAAGAGCTGGTCCCTTTTCAGTTTCGATACGGGTCTAAGACCTCGTTGAAATGGCAAATATTTCAACGACCTTATTACTGTAAATCTCCCATTTCATCAATTTCGCAAGTGTGTAAAATGATTCATTCAAACCTATACTGCAAGGAGATTGTACAAAAGTGCACCTGTTTTTCATCAAATTAATCACTGTACAGTATGTCAATGTCACAACGCAGCATTGCATATTTCAGGCCAAATCCTGGATAAGTGTGGACTCTCAGACATTGACACTGGGTTAGCGCTTAGTAAACACTAGTACATAAATGCAATATATAAGCAGCCCTTCAGGTGGGATTTATGTGTCCAATACAGTTTAGCCCCATTGTGTCTGGCTTTCTTCCGCCCTGTTTACAGATCATCGTTCTCATAAACAACATCCCATTTTCCAGGCCCCCTGCACATTCTCCTGCTACAGTATGTTCTTTTAGCCTTGGCCTACTCATCATCGGCAATAAAAAAACATGACCACGAGCCGGAGAGGGATTTGCTGGCCGAGCTCATTTCCCCTCATCTGATAGGACACTTGTTTCGACCGCACTCTCCGCGCTTCCTCTCCTCGCCGTGGCCTCATAAGGCCCGAGTGTTTCGCTCATACTGGTTTAATCTCCTCTTATCCCTCTCCAGCCCTCATCCCTCCTTTAGGTAAGTGTTTATGAAAGAAAAGAAAGAAAGAAAGAAAGAAAGAACGAAAGAAAGACAAGCCGTTTCTCCACACCAGGAAGGTATAATTGAGAGCAGAGAGGGAAGGAAAGAAGAGACTGCTCTTTTCTTTTTCATTTTTTTTTTTTTTTGTTGTACTGTAATTTCCAAGGGTTCTCCGCAGACTTATTCGGGCGTGCGGCGCGTGGCCAAGGGGAGCGCATACCTGGGTGGTGAGTGCCTCTCAGGGCGTTGTTGTCCTTGTGCAGCCGGTCCATGATGGTCTTCCAGCTGGAGTTGATGTCGTCGAACTCCGTGGACTCCTTGGGGAGTTGCTTGCGGATGTCCTCTCCAAGGAAAATGTTCTAGACGTATGTGAGAGAGGGGGGGGGGGGGATGCAGAGACAAAGACACAAAGACAGAGCCAACTTAAGTTTCCAAACCCACAACAGGTGTGGATATGTTTATTCCCATGTGTGTGCCTGTATACTTGCCTGCAAGTGCCTGTGTGTGTGTGTGTGTTTCAACATTTTTTTTGTGTTAGAATGTATATTGTTTATATATGCAAATTGCAATGTGCACAATTATGTGGACATCTGTGTGCGTGAGTATGAGAATATGCATCACTGTGTGTGTGTGCATGTCTGCAAGCAAACTGTGTGTGTGTGTGTGTGTGTGTGTGTGTGTGTATATACGTATGTCTGAGTGTATAGTTCTCTACACACTGTATACTGGGTCAATACAGAGATGAGTGTGTGTGTGTGTGTGTGTGTGTGTGTGTGTGTGTGTGTAGTGTGTGTAGTGTGTGTAGTGTGCAGTGTGCAGTGTGTGTGTGTGTGTGTGTGTGTGTGTGTGTGTGTGTGTGTGTGTGTGTGTGTGTGTGTGTGCGCGCGCGTGTGAGTGTGTGTCTGTGTGTGGTGGTGAGTGAGTGAGCATATGCGTGTATAAAGCCTCATCTTAGATCAGAGGCTCTATGAGAAGCTCCAGACTGCCCTGGTTGTTTACTCCCCTCATCAGAGACCGAGGGCAACAGATGTGTTTGCGCGCTCGAGTGTTTGCGAGTGCTTTTGCGCGCTCACCTCCAAAACATTTGTTTACGTCCCCACTCCCACACACACACACACACACACACACACAAACACACCTGCGCACGAGCACTGCTCTGGCCTGCCTGTGCCCACTAAGGCTGCGATGCGACCCTGACGAACACCAAGCCACGGTTGGGCCGAAGTTGGGCCACGGTTGGGCCACGGTTAGGCCGCGTAGCTCCGCCAACTTGAGTGCCTCGGGTCGGGGCCCAGGACGTTACTCATCAAACAACAAAGCAGGCCAAGGCGCCGCACAATCAGCCACAGGTGAGCTGACCAAAACATTCATCACGGGAAAATGCTCCGAACGTCACCTCCGTCCGAGCACAACACAACGCTAATTGATACGAGAGTTTTTAACGTGATTTTTATTTTTCCCATTTTCTTTTGAATGTTGAATGTTTTGTTCAGCTCACCTGTGGCTGATATGAGTGAGTAAGTTTGTGAGTGAGTGAGTGAGTGAGTGAGTGAGTGAGTGAGTGAGTGAGTGAGTGAGTGAGTGAGTGAGTGAGTGAGTGAGTGTGTGTGTGTGTGTGTGAGAGTGTGTGAGCACCTCCAGGTACATCCACTGTCTCTGCACAGTCAGGACCATCTCGATGACCTCCAGCACCAGGGACAGGCTGCGCTCCCAGTAGTCCACCTCCTTCTCGAAGGCGCGCACGAAACGAGACGCCTTCATGGTGGACAGAGTCACCTGGTTATCCTCCAGAGCCTGAAACACCTCCTCTGTGCTCCTGAGACACACACGCGCGCACACACACACACACACACACACAATACCACAATACGAACACAAACACACACACACACACACACACACACACACACACACACACACACACACAATACCACAATACGAACACACACACACACACACACACACACACACACACACACACACACACACACACACACACACACACACACACACACAATTTTACAATCAGAGAAAGGACACTTTATTTTATTTCACTATTATTGTCATGAGCATTTTACGCAACTTCCCACATTTTTGGCTTTGTACTAACAATTTGCATTTATTTCGCAATTCCCCCTCAATTGTCTGGGTGCTGCTGAGTTGAATCACTAATAATAACATACAATTATCAAACAACGTCATACATTTTGAGGTACACAGCCGGGCCCAATATCAAGTGTTAAAATCAAGTGATCAAAATCATGAAACTCCCCACATGCAGTAGACAAATTAATCCCACTTTAAGCTAAATGCATGTGGCTCTTTTTCTTGTATGTATCATGTACATTGTATGGCTAAAGCCATATTATGTTTCTTATTATTATTTATTTTCATTTGTTTTTTTTTTACCATGGGAAAATACAAGTCTTGTTAAAAAGCAGTGATGCAGCCCACAAGTCTGAGAAAACACCAAATTTAATTCAAAATCACACAGGCGAGCAGGCATTGCTGTAATCTTCGATGTCTCAGTGAATGAACAAAATAACCAGAATCACCAATGCCCAGGTAGTCGTTTTCTGATATTATGCATCTATAGCACAATCACACATTCTTCCAGCAAGAAATTGCACTTTTTAAGTCTAAGACAGAGAGGGAATAAGAATAGAGTGATTGTGGAAAGTGGTGTGGATAAACGGTTGAAAATATCCCCCTGCGGATACAAAGTGCTATACCTTTCCCTCGCTCCCTCACACCAGGGGGTGCCTGGCATATTGCCAAGCGTCGCACCCTACAGCCCCCAAGAAATTAAGAACGGTCGTGGGAGCGCCATGGGCCAGATGCACGGGATCATTTGCGGCTGCTTCAGACACTAATTCCGCGCTATTAGCACCTTCAAACAAGTCTTGGCACGTGCAAACAGACGGCACATGAATGAAAGCACATGTTGCCTCCCACAGGAGTGTTGCATGGTAGACTGCTGTCTTCTCACGCGTGTGTGTGTGTGTGTGTGTGTGTGTGTGTGTGTGTGTGTGTGTGTGTGTGTGTGTGTGTGTGTGTGTGTGTGTGTGTGTGTGTGTGTGTGTGCGCATCCATGGGCAGGTCGAGGGGAAAGCGGAATGTTTGTGCAAACACATGAGGAGAAGCCTACAATCCAGTTACTCTGAGCATGGCTACCAAAACCACAGGTGATAACATTGCCGTTTTGAAGGGAAAACAGTGCGCCTTTCAAAGAGCAGGTATAATAATCCAGGCTGTGGTTACAGTTGTGTGAATAGGAGAAGCTTTCAGGAACAATGGAATCAGCATTCACAGCACTACAGTGTAATTCATTTTCAGTTGCTTACTTGCACCATGCCAAAGCCAACTTTTGGTTTCGCTG
>NC_085009.1:21557924-21562924 GCF_963854185.1 Sardina pilchardus
GTCTGAGTCTGTCTCTGTCTCTGTGTCTGAAGCCACATGTCACTGTCTTACAGGTGGGCGACAGGCGGCGGCAGCCTGTGACCAACAGCAGCTTTTAGTACTGACGTACACCGTGTGTGTGTGTGTGTGAGTGTGTGTGTGTGTGTGTGTATGTGTGTGCGTATGTGTCTGTACATTTTAACTGGACACAAACAAATGCGACCCAAAATGCAAACCCACATACAGACACTGACGTGTTAAAGAACTCCCACTCTTCTGCATATATTTTCAACATTCTGTTATCACAAAATCTCTCCAATTATCACGATCACACAGCCTAACACTGAGAAATACACCCATCCACCGACACACACACACACACACACACACATACACACACACACACACACACACACACACACACACAATAAAGTGCCTGGGGCAGTTGAGAATTGGGCCTTAAGTCATTTGGGAGAAAACTTCAGGGAACATCAGCGATTGTCTAAAACAATTCCACCAAAGCACCTTGACTCTGTGTGAACAGTGCCACTTCTTGTACCACAATTTTATTTGTTTTTTCCCCAATCGAACGCTTTCATTGTTTCTTCTTTTTTTGCTTTGTTGGCTTCCTCTTCTTGTCCTCATCAGCTCTGAGCATCAGAAAGGCTCCAGCGTGGGCTGTGCATGGCAGCAACATCAGTACGAGCGCTACCACCGGCCAAAGTCACAAGTCGAATTCTCCAGGAGAGAAGAGAAAACACACTCTGATTAAGTCAGCGCTCCCTCTGAGCGCTCCCGACTGCTGAAGATTAAAAAATCTGCTAAAGCCAGAGGAACGTTAACACACGCGCCACCGTGTCACCTCCCCAAGTATGATCTCATAAAGTCACAAGAGCTCCAGTTCCCCCCACTGAATGGACTCTCGCCCCGTTCTCCTATAGTGGCTTAAATAAAAACTCTCCGTATGAGTTTCTTTGGAGATTGATGGCTCCTGGTATTCTCCAGATAGTGCAGATAGCCTGCCAGTGAGGAGGCAGAGCCTCGCCCAGTGGATGAGCACAAACAAATGGCTCGCCGTGGAGTGGCTTTGTGTGCCACGCATGGATTACAGCGAAGACTATGGCAGCACAAAAAGCTCCACATCTTGTCTTGTTTGGAGAGCTGGTTTACTCTCTTTCGCTCTCTTTCTCTCTGCCTCTCTTGAGCATGCTCTCTCTCTCTCTCTCTCTCTCTCTCTCTCTCTCTCTCTCTCTCTCTCTCTCTCTCTCTCTCTCTCTCTCTCTCTCATTGTTCTTCCCTGTTTACCTCCCCTCTACCACCCTGAGTCATCTCCTCTCCTCTCTCTCTCTCTCTCTCTCTCTCTCTCTCTTTCTCTTTCTCTCTCTCTCTCTCTCTCTCTCTCTCCTCTCTCTCTCTCTCTCTCTCTCTCTCTCTCTCTCTCTCTCTCTCTCTCTCTCTCTCTCTCTCTCTCCCTCCCTCCCTCCCTCCCTCCCCCTCCCTCTGTTCTCCTGTGCCCTGGAGCCAGAGAGCATGACTTAATGCGTGGCTGCAGCGCAGAGTAATATCATAATGCCACATGAATTAATACACCTCTCACACGAAGCGCACGACTGCCCCGGAGCCTCCAATTCCATCACAGGGAGCCCTGCATATATTTTCCAGCTTTCCAACGAACTCTGTCTATAACACACACACACACGCACACACACACACATATACACACACACAAATACACACACACACATGCACACAACTTCACTCTCTTACACATACACATACTCATAGCATAGGCACACACAAAAAACACATACACACACACACACACACACACGCACACAGCCACACATCCATACTGTCCACAGATCGTACTGCCAAATCACCAATTAACTGTTGACCAGGAACACATGAAAGTTATGGTTCAATTAGAATGGGGGAAGGGGAGGAGGGGGACAGAGGTAAAAAAATAACCCAATACATCAATTAGAGCAAAGTCAATTAGGACAACTTTCCAATTATGGGAGAAAATCTGTTACTTGAGGGCAATGGCTATTTAACGAGCTTTTGACAGAAGGCACTATGTGGCCACGGTCCTGCACAGCATGGGTGTGTACATAAATGATAAATGTGTGTGTGTGTGTGTGTGTGTGTGTGTGTGTGTGTGTGTGAGGGTGAATATAAGTGGGCATGAGAGATTATATGTGAATAACTGTGTTTGTGTGTGTGTGTGTGTGTGTGTGTGTGTGTGTGTGTGTGTGTGGAGGGGGGGTTGGCTGTGAGTGAGTGCATGGGTGTACTACATCTGAATGCGCATGACCAGAGGAGGCACTCTCTCGTCTCGTGTGTGTGTGTTCCTGTTTGAAGAAGTCAGCAATTTCTCTTTCAAATCTAATCTTGAGGTGGGTCTCTGTACTGCGGTGGGTGTGTTTGTGTGTGTGTGTGTGTGTGTGTGTGTGTGTTCATGAACGATGGTGGTGTCTGCACAAGGGTCAGGTGACGACCTCTTCACCAGTGGCTCCTCAGGACAGGACAGGACAGGACAGGGTCCTGCTGTGAGACTATGGCTGCCATGAAGGACTCTCAGCTGCTCTGTGGAGGACTTGGAAGAGGTGATGGAATAAAGGGAGAGTGAAGGGACAGAAAGACAGAAAGAAAGACAAGGAGAAAAGAAATAGAACAGAAAAGATAGAAATAGAATAGAATAGAAAGAATAGAATATATACTTTTTTGATCCCGTTTCTCTGCATTTAACCCAATTTAACCGAATTAGTGAACACACACAGCACACAGTGAACACACAGTGAAGTGAATCACACATTAACCCGGAGTAGTGAGCTGCCTGCCCAACCAGCGGCGCTCGGGGAGCAGTGAATATACAGAAAATACAGAAAGAGGAAAAAAAGGATAATGAAAAAAAAAACAATATGAAAATAGAAAATAAGAAATAAAATAGACAGAGAAAAGCCAGAGAAAAGAAATCGACAGAGCGAGAAAAAAAAGAGAGAAAACAGAGAGAAATGCAGTCGCCCCATGAGGAGCTCTTGCCATGGCGGATATGTGATGTGACATCTCCATGGCTGGTGACTGTGGGAGTGCTCCATCTGAAATGTAGCATGACAGAAGCAGACCGGGTCTGACGCGCCACTCTTCCACGGGGCCGCCGTCGCCATCCGTAATCCCCCCGCCGTATAGAGACATCACACCGGGGCGCCGCACAGCAGCTGCCCACAAATCAGCTCAACCCGACCCTGGCCAGGCAGGGCCGACACGGGCAGAGTGCAGCGCTGCACCCACTGAGGGCCCCTAGGCCGGGGCTAGGGATCAGTAGGGATGGGTCTCCTTAAGTCCAACTCCCACCAGAAGCGGCGTTCAGCGGTGTTCGGCGGTCTGGGCTTGCCGCGCAGGATTTTAGAATAGTTTTCTATCTCTGTGCGGCTGCTGCGCGGCAAACGTTTCCAGTGGGCGATGCTCCATTGAAAACAATGGAATTCAATTTTTTTTTCGTGGCGCGGCGCGGCGCGTACGCTTCTGGTGGGCGTTGGACTTGGATTGTACCCGTACTGCTACCAAAATCGATATCGCCTAACGATACTGTACAATACAAACAGCCTGCCAGCGTGTATGCAATAGAATCAGTCGATGTTACTAACAGATAAATAAATACCGATAGTAGCATCGTTTGTTTGGGAGCTTGACAATACCTTGGTATCGACGAGGCATGGACCAGTATTAGTAATATTGACAATCAACGGATGGATGTTGGTTGGATCTCTATGTTTATGGATGCATGCACACACTTACTGTACACAGACACAGACACAGACACAGACACACACACACACACACACACACACACACACACACACACACACACACACAGACACACACACACACACACACACACACCTTAAATAGGACAGATATCAAACATGTATCGTTGTGGTGCCACTCTAGTCAAAAACGGGTTCTTTAGTCTGCTCCTCCAAGCAGCTTTAAAGAAACCTTCTCTTTGGATCTTATCCAAACCCCCTTCCTCTGCTACTCGCTAGTGCAGCGAGGAGCACTGAAACCTGCTTCTCCAGTCAAAGAGAACCCCTCTTGCAAGCTAATAGCTCTCTGTGTAAAACACCCGCTTGAAAGACCCCTCATCTTCTTCAAGGCCCAATATCCATTGATTAATGTCCGCTACCTCTCCCAGACGCTCTGCTCTGGTCAGTGAGGGATGAGGAGTGTTAATGGGCATCTGTGGCCTCAAATCGGCTCATTACTGGCCCACAGATCTCCTTATTCGACACCTGAGTGTCGCTGACCTCTTGACCTGCCCGACCTTTGAACCCTTGACCTCACCTTAGCCTGTGGTGACCTTTGTCTTTGTAAGGCGCGACGTCCAGGCAGATCTCCTGCCAAGTGCTGGTGATGCTCTCCAGCGACTGCAGAGACAGAAATAATGAGAGAGAGAAGAACAAAAAAGAGAAATTAACGGATAACACACATGTACACACAGAAAAGAACAACAGGGAGCGACTGAGAGACAATTATTGATTGACAAATGTGGGCATATGCTGGAAAAACAGAGAGAAAAGGGAGGTCAAGACAATGAGATGTGACTCACAGAGAGAGAGGCAGAGAGAGAGAGACGTGTGTGTGTGTGTGTGTGTGTGTGTGTGTGTGTGTGTGTGTGTGTGTGTGTGTGTGTGCAGGGGGGTCTGGAAGCGTTAGAAGCCAGACTGCAGACTGCAGCCAATACGGCCTTGTGTGTGTGTGAGAAAACAAGCTGGAGGAATCACACGCCCCGCAGGTGCCAGCCCACTGATGCCACCTCCCACCGCTTAGAAGACGCTCCGCATTCATCTGCACACCTACTGAGTCTAAAGCTTTTCCATCACACACACACACACACACACACACACACACACACAGCCATCTCCCCAATTCAAACACCACCCCCATGGTCAACATCATGGAATATATCTTCTCTAGAGACATGGAGGTGCTAGAATACCCCCCCCCCCCCCCCCCCCCCC
>NC_085009.1:21570424-21572924 GCF_963854185.1 Sardina pilchardus
TCCCAGTTCTTAAATACAAACACAACAATGCATGCAGTAGGACTCTGAATGTGTCTGAATCAAATATGACAGATCAGGACCAAAACAATTTTCCACTAATCACCACTTGGGACAGCTGGGACTCTGGGACCGCTCTCTGACTGACAGCTGGATGGAACTGGATCTGTGTGTGTGTGTGTGTGTGTGTGTGTGTGTGTGTGTGTGTGTGGTGTGTGTGCGTGTGCGTGCGTGTGTGTGTGTGGGTGGGTGTGTGGGTGTGTGTGTGTGTGTAGTGAGTGAGTGAGTGAGTGAGTAGAGAAAATAGACAGAAAGAACAAAGTTAGAAGAGAAAAAGGGAGGAGAAATGAGAAAAGGAAAAGAACACAAGAGAGAAGAGAGGGATGAAAAGAGGAGAGAACAGAGCAAGAGAGGAGGAGAAAGGGTAGAGCAGAAGAGAGGGAGGTGAGGAGTAGGAGAGGAGAAGAGAGGGCAGAACAGGAGAGAGGGAGGTGGGGAGGAGGAGAGGAGAAGAGAGGGCAGAGCAGGAGAGAGGGAGGTGAGGAGGAGGAGAGGAGAAGAGAGGGCAGAACAGGAGAGAGGGAGGTGAGGAGGAGGAGAGGAGAAGAGAGGGCAGAACAGGAGAGAGGGAGGTGAGGAGGAGGAGAGGAGAAGAGAGGGCAGAACAGGAGAGAGGGAGGTGAGGAGGAGGAGAGGAGAAGAGAGGGCAGAACAGGAGAGAGGAGGTGAGGAGGAGGAGAGGAGAGGAGAGGGCAGAACAGGAGAGAGGGAGGTGAGGAGGAGGAGAGGAGAAGAGAGGGCAGAACAGGAGAGAGGGAGGTGAGGAGGAGGAGAGGAGGAGGAGAGGAGAAGAGAGGGCAGAGCGGGAGAATGGGAGGAGGAGAGGAGAAGAGAGGGCAGAACAGGAGAGAGGGAGGTGGGGAGGAGGAGAGGAGGTGAGGAGGAGGAGAGGAGAAGAGAGGGCAGAGTAGGAGAGCGGGAGGAGGAGAGGAGGTGGGGAGGAGGAGAGGAGAAGAGAGGGCAGAGTAGGAGAGCGGGAGGAGGAGAGGAGGTGGGGAGGAGGAGAGGAGAAGAGAGGGCAGAGTAGGAGAGCGGGAGGAGGAGAGGAGGTGGGGAGGAGGAGAGGAGAAGAGAGGGCAGAGTAGGAGAGCGGGAGGTGAGGAGGAGGAGAGGAGAACAGAGGGCAGAGTAGGAGAGCGGGAGGTAGGGAGGAGGAGGAGAGGAAAAGAGAGGGCAGAGTAGGAGAGTGGGAGGAGGAGAGGAGGTGGGGAGGAGGAGAGGAGAACAGAGTGCAGAGGAGGAGAGCGGGAGGTGGGGAGCTCTGGCTCGGTCCCAGTTCCTCAAACTGACCCTCGACCCCCACCGGCCACCCTGTCACATGACAGCTTTGATTTATGAGACATTTGATCTTCAGCACTCCCCGGCCCTCCTCACACACACACACACACACACACACACACACACACACACACACACACACACACACACACACACACACACACGCACACACGCACACACGCACACACACACACACACGCACACACGCACACACACCAACACACACACACACACACACACACACACACACACACACACACACACGCACACACGCACAAACACACACAGGACAGTTGAACCACGCATGTGAAAGTGAACTGTAGCACTCTCTCCAACACACACACAAACACAGTCACACACACACACACACACTCATACATACACACACACGCACACACGCACAGAGCACCACAGAAAAATTATTGTGAAAGTAAACTGTAGCACTCTCTCCAACACTAACGCACACACACACACACACACACACACACACACACACACACACAGACAATCCAAATATATGAGCACACCAAGCCACAGGGAAGAGGCACTAGAACACACACAGTTGTGCAGTGCTTGCGACAGTAACACACACACACACACACACACACACACCTTACACACCACAAGCCTTCTGGCTCAGATGTTCCGTTTCCACCGCAACTCTTATCTGCTTTCAATTAGTCTTACTGCTGTCTTTTTCCTTTTTTCTCTCTCTCTCTACCTCCTCCTCATCCCCCGCTCCAATTCTCTCTCTTTTCTCTCCTTCAGTACAGCTGTCTGTTGCCACCCCGTGTGACTTGCTTAACAATGAAGCGGCAGTCCAGCACATTTTCCCCGCCACCTTCAGTGCGCAGGTAAGGCACTTTAAAAAAGACCAAACACACTCCGAAACATTGAAGGAAACACACAGTGGCAGGGGACGGAAGGATGGGGGGGGGGGGTGGAGCCGCGGAGGAGTGGGTGGATCGGGAGGGGGATGTGAATATGTGTGTGCGTAAGTGTGTGTGTGTGTGTGTGTGTGTGTGCTGACTACAGGGACAGCATGAGGGCTGTCTGATGTGGGAAACAGATGGGGGACACTGAGTCACCTTGTCAGAAAATGTGACATTCCTCGGGCTGCAAACTGTGCGATATCGGTGCAGCCCACGGAGGGCCCCCGCGCCTG
>NC_085009.1:21577924-21590424 GCF_963854185.1 Sardina pilchardus
CATCCAGTGATACAGGTCCCAAGACCCCTTCCTCCCCTGACACCAAAGGACTGAGAGACACCATGGTCCAATTTGAGCAGGACTACATCATGTTCAAAGAGGAAACCACACACAACTTGCAGCAGCTTCAAGACCAACTATTTCACCCTGACATGAACGTGGTGCGACAGCTCTGCGTGACAGTCAGGCAATTGGAGGAGGCCAATCAGGAACTGCGACAGGAGGTGAGGTCTCTGAAGGAGGAGCTGTTGAGAATGGAGAGACACTGCCAGGGTCCGAAGGACCAACCTCTTGACAACAGGAGCAGTGAGCCATCAGACAAAATGACCATCTTGTCTGACAGTGCCACCAACGCTGTTGCAGTGCCCATAACTCCAGCATCACCTCCTGAAGACCAACACCGCCAGAACAACCGCCTGAGCAGTCTGGCCTTCACTTCACCATCAATTAACCATGATCAACAACGGATAAAGCCTGCAAATAAGGATAAGGACAACATCTTCATCTTGTGTGACTCCAATGGGGACCATCTAAACCAAAGACGACTCTTTCCAAAGAGTCATGTCAACAAGCTTTGGTGTCCTACCACTCAAACAGCAAAAGACATACTTCAAAAAGGATTGCTGAATAATCCATCGCACATCATCATCCACACAGGGACAAATGACCTTAAAAGAAGAGGAACTGATGTGGCAGAAGCCTTAATAGCCACCGTAAGACTGGCCACACAAAAGCATCCGGCGGCTAAGGTAATCCTCTCATCTTTGCTTCCGAGACGTGATGTACCTACAACAGTGACTGAGCAAATCAACAGCAAAGTTCTATCCTTTTGTGCCAACATGTCAAATGTTAAAGTAGCTCATCATACCGATATTACCATCAATCATCTGTATGACAATGTACACATTCACAAGGAAGGCATGAAACTATTCGCAAAAAAACTCAAAGACACAGCATTTAATAGAGAAAGAATCTTCAGCCCAGAGAGAGGTAACATCATCACACATAAACCTTCCTATGCAGCTACAGTGTCCAGAGGTACAGATCTCACACAGATAAGAACAATGCTAAGACACATATGTGATAGCCTCTTGAAATAGTTGTCTGACATGAACAGAAAAGACATGAGGGTAAAAAAAAAAAAAAAAAAAAAAAAAGTACCCATGTAAAGGTGAAAAGGTTATGGGATTATCTGCGTGTGTGTGTGTGTGTGTGTGTGTGTGTGTGTGTGTGTGTGTGTGTGTGTGTGTGTGTGTGTGTGTGTGTGTGTGTGTGTGTGTGTGTGTGTGTGTGTGTGTGTGTGTGTGCGTGTGTGTGTGCGTGCGTGTGTGAGAGTGAGAGTGTATCAGTGGGAGGGAGAATTATACACTTACACGTTTGTATGTACTGTATGCTGGCTCGTATGCAAAATACTTCTAAGTCTATTGTGTATGAAAACATTTTGTTATTATTATTATTTGTTTATTTATTCATTTATTACTCCCTCCCGAACTGAATACCAAGATAAAGTGTGTGTGTATTGTGCGAGTGCATTCTTATGGCTGTGTGTGTGTGTGTGTGTGTGTGGATGTACTGTATGTATGTGTGTGTGTGTGTGTGTGTGTGTGTGTGTGTGTGTGTGTATGTGTGGTATTAGTTATTGTAAGGAATACACTTGTCCAATTGTTTGTCTATATGGCTGTCTGTTTGTCTGCAGTCTGCGTCAAGTATGTTAATTTGTGTCTTGTTTTACTTGTTTTTTTTTTTTGTTTTTTTTTCAGTCTCTGTCCTATGTGTGCAAAGGCCAAGTTCAAAATGGTATCTGTGTCTCAGTGTCTTGTCAATGTCTTGTCTTGTCAATGTCATGTCAGCATAATGTCAACTGTCTGTCTATATTCCAAGTATTACCTTACTTAGTTTATGTCTGTTGTCTGTTTGTCTACACACGTGGTAGTATACCTGTTACCCTCTAACCCACTTTTATTTACTTGATTCAGCTATTTTAAAAAAAACAAAAAAACACTTGAGTAGTCAAACTTTCTTAATTCTGGCAAATTATATTAACTATCATGACATCTCTCAAAATTACTTGTTATAATATTCAGGGAATGCATTCTTCTTCTTTTGGAGAAAAGATAAGAGATTTAGATTTTGTAAATATCGTTAATAGTTCAGATATATGTATAGCACTTGAAACGTGGAGTAAAGGTGAACAGGAATACTACTCACTACCTAACTATAGAGAGATTAGTGTCCCTTCTATTAAACACCCCAAAGTCAAATGTGGCAGGAAATCAGGAGGAATTGTAGTTTGGTTGAAAGAATCTATTGTAAAATATATTGCTACTGTAAAAAAAGGACCATCACACATATGGCTAAAACTTTCAAAAGAACTTACACATTGCACTCAGGATACTTACTTATGTGCCATATACATTCCACCCTTTGAGTCTCCATATTACAATGAAAACATATTTGAAACATTGAGAACAGATATTACTGAATTTCAAGCCATTGGAAAAATCCTTATAATGGGCGACTTAAATGCACGCATAGGAAACGAATCAGATTATATAGACTCGCATGGATTAAAACATATTACCGAATTTAAACAAAATAACATTGTTAGTAGTCATAGGAATACTTTTGACAGTATCATTAACAAACATGGCAAGGAGATCATACAACTCTGTAAAGCAGTGGGGCTGTACATTGTTAATGGGAGAACAAAGGGTGACTCTTTGGGCAAGTTTACCTACTGCTCACCACTGGGCAGTAGTGTGGTGGATTATGCTGTAACAGATTTAGACACTGACCAAATAAGTTATTTCATGGTGATGCCACAGCTACCTCTGTCAGACCATTGCCACATTGTCATTAGTTTAAAGGCAAATCTCAATATAGAACAACAAAAAACAACTTCAGCATTACACCCACTCCCAAGAAAATACAAATGGAAAGATGCCCGACAGGAACATTACAAATCCGAACTAAACTCAATTGAACTAGAAAACATGATATATTCCTTCCTGTTCTCTAAATTCTATAACAATAAAGAAAACATCAACTTGGCCACTGAAAAAATAACAGCAATATTTTCGACAGCTGCTAAAAGATCCTTAATCAGTTGTCAACATAAAAACACCGGTAGTAAAAGGAAAATGAACACAAATCAAAACAAATGGTTTGACAAAGACTGCAGAACACTGAGAAAAGAATTGAGGTTGTGGTCAAACAAAAAACACAGAGAACCTGGAAATCAAGAAATTAGATTAAAATATCATTGCATCCTTCATAGCTACAAATTACTCCTGAGACGCAAAAAAGCTGACTATGTCAATAATCAGCTTAAACAAATTGATAATGCTCTAGACCAAAACTCTTTTTGGGACCTCTGGAAAAACCTTCACGAAACAAAAAAAGAAAATTCTTTACCATTAGTTGATGGCAATATGTGGACCACACATTTTGAAAGCTTACTTAAGCAAAATAACCTAACTCCAGAACAAACAATCTTATACTCCCAATTAAAAAAGCTTGAACATACCGAAAAAGATCAATTAAACAAATTAGACTGTATTATAACACTACATGAACTGAATACCAAGATAAAATCCCTTAAAAACAAAAAATCCTGTGGCGTAGATGGAATTTACAATGAGATGCTAAAGCACAGCACCCCTCAACTTAGAGAAGCTATCCTAAAATTATTCAATTTGATATTATCAGCTGGCCACTTCCCAGATAAATGGAAAATGAGTCAAATCACACCCATATTTAAAAAGGGCAATAAACTTAATCCAAACAATTACAGAGGCATCTCACTAGGCAGCAATCTTGGTAAATTATTTTGCGGTATATTAAACAATAGAATAACAAATTTTATACAAGACAATCAAATATTAAATTCTTCCCAAATTGGCTTCTCAAAATGTAATAGAACAACAGACCACATATACACTTTAAATACACTTATAGATGAACATGTACATAAAGTAAAAAAAGGGAAAATATTTGCCTGCTTCGTAGATTTTAGTAAAGCCTTTGATTCGGTTTGGCATGAGGGACTTTTACTAAAACTTTTAGATTATAAAATTGGAGGTAAAACATATGACGTAATTAAAGACATGTATACAGACAACATAAGTTGTGTAAAAATTAACAACAAACAAACCAATTATTTTAATCAGACAAAAGGAGTTAGACAAGGCTGTTGCCTGAGCCCAACATTATTTAATATTTATATAAACGACATAGCTAATAAACTTGAAAATTCACAATCGCCAGGGCTTAAACTTCTAGATAGAGAAATTAAATGTCTGCTCTTTGCCGACGATCTACTCTTACTCTCCCCCAGTGCAGAAGGATTGCAAGAAAATCTTAACACTCTTAGTGAATATAGCCAAACATGGGCCCTTCCAATAAACATGGACAAATCTAAAATCATAGTATTCGAAAGAAAACATTCAAAAATAAATAAGAACCTCAACTTCACCATTGGCAAACAAGAACTGGAGCAGGTGAAAGAATATTGCTATTTAGGACTAATTATCTCGTCCACAGGAAAATTTGACAGTGCTATCAAAAATTTAACAGAAAAAGCAAGAAAAACATACTACATATTACGGAAATCGCTAATTCAATTCAACCCTCCAGTGAAAATGTGGCTCAAGATATTTGACTCTCTTATAAAACCTATTCTGCTATATGGAAGTGAAATTTGGGGCCCTAAATATAAAGAGAATTTTGATTTATGGGACAAAACCCTGCCTGAGATATTCCACTTGGAATTCTGCAAAGGCATTTTGGGAGTAAACAGAAGTTCCCCTAACCTAGGTTGTAGAGCGGAACTTGGAAGATACCCTCTTCTTATTAATATTCAAAAGAGAGCAGCAAAATTCTGGCACCACCTGCAGATAAGTAAACCTGAGAGGTACCACCACACTGCTGCCCAGCTGAGGAGTAGACACCCTGAAAAGGAACCCCTAAATCACCTCATCCAAAAATATAGTCTAGACAAAAGCGATCTAAGTATAGTCTCAAAATTAAAACAATTTGAAAAAAGGTCTAAAGAACAATATGTCAATGATTGGAAGAAAAAAATTGAACTGATAAGTAAACTAAATTATTACAAAGTGATACGAAAAGAATATAAATTGGCGCCATATTTAATTCGAATCAAAAATCATCACCAAAGAAAACTACTAGCCAAGTATAGGTTAAGTGATCATAGCCTTGCCATTGAAAAAGGGAGACATAGGCAAACCTGGGTGTCACGTGAACAAAGAATATGCATTCATTGTAATACTGGAGAGATAGAGGATGAAGCCCATTTCCTAACAACATGCACCAAATACAAACACTTAAGAGAAACATGTTATAAAAGAATAGAATACGTTTGCCCAGAATTCATTAACTTAGACAATGAACTAAAACTACCATTCCTCCTGGGAGAAGTTGATAGCCTTACACAATTAGCCTCTGAATACTTGGAGTCTTGTCACATTTTGAGAGAAAAATCCACATGACCATCAACACGTTCTGCTTATTATTTACATTATTTACATTAGTATACATTAGTATAAGTTAGTGTAAGTTTTTTTTTCATGTATTTCTTATTATTCGATATTATTTTTTCATTCTTTTGCATTAGTATAAGTTAGTATAAGTTAGCATAAGTTTTCTTTTTTCATGTATTTCTTATCATTCAATATTATTTATCATTCTTTTGAACTAGTATAGTATAAGTTTTCTTTTTTTTACACTTCTGTATTACTCAATATTACAGCATGTATTATTCTTTGACTATTATAACCTGATTGATGCTTTGGCAATATTGTACTTACATTCATGCCAATAAAGCTTTTTGAATTGAATTGAATTGATATAGAGCGATGGGATAAAAGTGGGATTTTGAGAGATGGAGAAGAAAGAGCGAGAGAAGGATGGAGAGAGAGAGAGAGAGAGAGAGAGAGAAAATGAAAGTGTGTGAGAGAAAATATAATGCAGTGAAGGACTAGGTTTGAGTGACAGTGAATTAATTTGAACAGCTGGAGGAATGTGTGACTGTGATGTGAATGGGAAGTGTAAGTGTGCATTTGTGTACAAGTGTGTACATGTGTGTGAGCGTGTGTGTGTGTGTTTGTGCAAGCAAGAAAAGTACCCGTGGCTGTCCTTGAGTCAGTATACAAAGGTAAGTGAGTGCATGTGTGTGTTTGTGCATTTGTAACTGCAATTCTAAGTCTGCATGTGTGTTTGCATGTCTTTGTGTCTCAGAGAGAATGAATGAGTCAGAGAGAAAAAGAGACACAGAAGAGACATAGAGAGAGAGGGAAAGAGAGATGAAGAGAGTGAGAGCGAGAGAGCAAGAAACGTACAGAGAGAGAGAGAGAGAGAGACATAGAGAGACGTAGAGAGTGGGAGCGAGAGAGCAAGAAACGTAGAAGAGAGAGAGAGAGAGAGAGAGAGAGAGAGAGAGAGAGAGAGAGAGAGAGAGGGAGATGGTGTGTGAGTGGCCCTGGCTCACCGACTGGTCTACCGTGACCTCGTACTTCTCCAGGATGGCGAACTGCTCGTGGATGGGCAGGATCTGGTTCTCGATCTTCCCCAGGTCTCCCTGCACCGTCTCCAGCAGCTTCAGGCTGTCTGCCAACTCCACCAGAGTCTGAGGAGGCTGACTGAGCCTGCACACACACACACACACACACACACACACACACACACACACACACACACACACACACACACACACACACAGGCACACACACGCACACACACGCACGTGCACACGCACACACACACACACTCTAAAGTTATTAAACAGTTGCCAAACCCGACTTCCGGTTGGTGAGCGGAATGGAGTAGTGGCGTTTTTCCAGGCTCCTGCCACACAGTCTCTATTTTCAGTATTATTCAATCAGCTTAACCTTAACCTCGCTACAACTGCATTTTGAACATCTGTTTGACATTTCTAGCCAGCTAATATGTCTAAAACCGCTAAAAAGAAAGAACTTTCATCGGACTCTGGTATCGACAATGCTACTTTAGCTAGCATGCTAGCTGAACTGCGGGCAGACTTGCTAACGAAACCTGACTCACTGTCCGTCAGATTTGAAAATAAACTCGCTGCCATTGACGCCAAGTTGGATGGTATACAGACTACAGTTACTAATCATGAACAACGCATTTCCGACCTGGAATCTGGGCTGAATCAAATGCAGTCATTGGAATCTCAGCTAACCAACATGGCTGATGACAACGCTAAACTGAAAGCCAAGATAACCGACTTGGAGGGGAGAAGCAGGCGGTGCAATGTGCGTCTCATTGGAGTACCCGAATCTGTCGAGGGAACACGACCAACAATATTTTTCTCTAATCTCCTGGTGGATATACTGGGCAAAGATGTGCTGACTTCTCCCCCAGAGCTCGACAGGGCTCACCGTGCGCTGAGACCCAAACCAGCAGAGGGGGATAAACCTAGGGCAGTGATCGTTTGCTTCCACAAATTTCAAACCAAGGATTTAGTAATTCGTGCTGCCCGCAAGAAGCGAGATGACCTAAAATATGATGGCAAGTCGGTGTACCTATACGATGACTACTGTCCTGAAGTGATGGACCAGCGAGCTGAATACAAGGAAGTTATGCGCCAGCTGTTCACCCTCAAGTTCAAGCCCTCTCTACAGTATCCAGCACGACTGTTCATCAGGACTGACGACGGGGAGAGACGGCGTCTCTTCTCGGTGAAGGAAGCCCAGCGGTTCTTGGCATCACACCAGAAATCTGGATCCTTGATGGCGAATGACGATTGATCCTAACAAGAGGCTATTTGCTAATCAGGTTACTCTTATTTCTTCTTGTTTTACTTTATTATTATTATAATTATTATTTCTTGGCTTGCGTCTTTCTCTACCCAAATGGACAAACTTTACTAGCAGCTAGCCCAAGCTAAATTATGATAAACGGTCTGATGGGTTTACAGGTAAACTATTTTTGTTTCTGAATGATACTTCGTGATACTTTCTCCTGTCTAATTTCAATTTAATCTATATCTTGATTGTAACCCTTGTTTGAAAGGACCATAGCAATGGGCTATATATGACTCTGCAATGTGGACTATGCTGGGGCGCAGGTCAGTGCGAGTTTTGGTGTTGCACTAGATTTGCCGTGAAGTGCTCTCCTTGTTTGTTGACTGTAGGCAACCGTACGACTACTCATCTCACTGCGTTGGCACGAACTGTTTAAAAAAAAAAGAGAGAGAGAGAAAGCGCTGTTCAGAGGTGTTTTGAAAAGAGGGAAGGGAAAGTTAAATTACTTGCTCCTTTGACTGTGTGGCGGGGCGGGAGTTTAAAAGGGAAAGGAGCTCCGGGAGAATTTTGATAAGTAGGCTGACGGCACGTTTGTGTCTGAAGGGGGGGGGGGGGGGGGTGTTTACATGTCTTTACTTACAACTACCTGTTTGGTTGTTTTTTTTTTTTTTTTTGCTTTTTTGTTGTTGCTGTTGTTGTTTTTTTTATTTTTCTCTCTTTGCCACATGTACTATTCATATATATTACACTGTATAATCTTTACTCACTTTTGCTTTCATGCAAAGTAGACATACAATGAGTAATATCCGCTTTGTATCATGGAATGTCAAGGGGGCAATCCAACCTACTAAGATAAATAAGATTGTTTCTCATCTCCAGGATCTGAAAGGAGATATAGTATTCCTGCAGGAGACTCATTTACGCAGTGACGAAACTATGCGAATCAAAAGGAGTAGGTTCAGCCAACTATATCATTCAAAATTTAGTGCAAGAGCCAGGGGTGCAGCCATATTGGTTCAAAATAATATTCCATTTGCAGCAGAAGATGTTATTGCGGACTCAACTGGCCGGTTTGTTATTGTGTCAGGGACACTCTGTCACATCAAAGTCATCCTAGCCAGCATCTATGCACCTAACTGGGATGATGAACAATTTATTTCAAGGGTCTTTACTTCTATTCCCAATATTGAAACGTACCACATTATCATTGGGGGAGATTTCAACTTTGTACAGAATACTGATTTGGATAGGTCTTCTAATAGACCGCATTCCCTCACAAAGTCTGCTAAGCTACTAGCGTCTTTTAATGAGGAGCTGGGCTTGACTGATCCTTGGAGGCGTAAATTCCCTGAAAAAAAAACTTTTTCTTTCTTCTCACATGTCCACCACACCTATTCTCGAATAGATTTTTTTCTTTTAGATAACAGACTGCTTTCAAATGTTTCCTCATGTGATTACCATAGCATTGTGATCTCAGATCATGCCCCCACGTCACTAGATATAAACTTTCCAAATCACAACCGCTCATTCATACCATGGAGATTTAACTCAAATTTGCTTGCCAATGACCCTTTGGTGGACTCCTTAAGATCAAACATTGAGCTATTTTTTGAAATTAATGACAAACCAGATGTGTCGAGGGGCACATTATGGGAGTCCTTCAAGGCATATTTAAGAGGCCATATAATTTCTTACACAGCCCACCTCAGAAAAATGACCAAGTCAAGTCAAACTGAGCTAGCACAAAATATTCAGAAAATTGATGATAGTTATGCAAATAACCCAGACCCTTCACTTTATAAAAAGCGTCTGCAATATCAAACAGAGTTCAACCTTTTAACCTCAAATGATGCAGAAATGCAATTGCTCAAGTCGAGACAAAGAATTTTTGAGTCAGGTGATAAAGCTGGTAAACTCCTGGCCCAGCAAGCCAGAGCTGCAGCAGCTTCTAGGTTCATTCCTAGTATTAAATCTTCATCAGGCACCACTACCACTGACCCAAAGTCTATAAATGAAACATTCTCTGAATTTTACTCTGATCTATATGCCTCCAGCCACCCGAACTCTAGTTCAACAAGTGTGTTAAGCACCATTGAGTTTCCTAAAGTGGATCAGGAGTTAGTAGAGAGTTTAGCTGAACCAATTTCCACAACGGAGATTATGAGGGCGATAACTACATTGCAGAGCGGAAAATCACCTGGTCCAGATGGATACACAGTAGAATTTTATAAGAAATTTGCTCCACTTTTTTCCACAGTTCTAAGGGACATGTATAATGACGCTTTGTCACTTGGTCAACTTCCTCCAACCTTGACCAATGCTACAATTACTCTTCTCTTAAAGAAGGATAAGGACCCCATGCTTTGTAGTAGCTTCAGACCCATATCATTATTAAATGTGGATTATAAAATTCTTGCCAAGATTTTAGCCCTCCGTCTTCAGAAGGTTCTGCCAGGGATTATTTCAGCAGATCAAACAGGCTTCATGCTGGGGAGGCACTCTTTTCATAACACCAGGAGACTCCTAAACATCTTGACAATGCCTAGCTCTAGCACCCCTGAGATAGTGGTGTCGCTGGACGCTGAAAAAGCTTTTGACAGGGTGGAGTGGGAGTTTCTTTTTGAGATGATGGATAGATTTGGTTTGGGTTCAGGTTTCATATCATGGGTAAAGTTGTTATATTCATCCCCAGTAGCATCTGTACAAACAAACAACATGCTATCACCTTCTTTTCAACTTCACCGTGGCACAAGGCAGGGGTGTCCACTGTCCCCTTTACTATTTGCCATAGCCATTGAGCCCTTGGCTATCTGGCTAAGATCTGAGGAAAATTTTGAGGGCATTTTACGTCACAGAACAGCTCACAAGCTATCACTGTATGCGGACGACTTGCTTCTATATGTGTCCAACCCTTCTACCTCCCTCCCTGTAATTCTAGATATCCTAAAACAATTTGGCCAACTGTCAGGCTATAAATTGAATTTTGGGAAGAGTGAGTTGTTTGCAATCAACAACTTAGTAGGTCAATTGCCAAATCATGTAGCCCCTTTCAAATGGGTGGACCAAGGGTTTAAATATCTGGGTGTTTTTATCACTGGGTCATTGACAAGCACTTTTAATAGCAATTTTGTCCCTTTGCTTAAAAAAGTTGAGGAAGACTTCAACAGATGGTCTACGCTACCTCTTTCCCTAGCTGGCAGGGTTAACCTAATTAAAATGACCATCCTCCCAAAGTTTCTTTACCTATTTCAACATATCCCGGTGCTTATATCGAAGAAGTTTTTTGCCAAATTAGATAAATTAATCTCACATTTTCTTTGGGGCAATAAACCAGTGCGCATGAGGAAAAATATATTGCAGCTCCCTAAACGATCTGGGGGGCTAGCCCTCCCCAATTTTTTACATTACTACTGGGCAGCTAACATTCAAAAACTCCTATATTGGACAGTTGAGACCACCGCCAATCAGCCAGCCTGGGTCCAGGTAGAATTTTCTTCCTCTAAAGCCCCATTACGGTCATGGTTATGCTCCCAGCTTCCAATATCAACCACTGAAATTAGCGTTAACCCCGTAGTCATTCAATCGTTTAAAATATGGATACAATTCAGAAAGCATTTCAGCCTGCAGTATTCTTCTGTCCATGCCCCAGTGTCCCGCAATCATGGTTTCAAACCATCTATTATGGATTCTGTCTTTCAACTCTGGAGTGACAGAGGTATCACGGCTATTAAAGACCTCTATTACAATGGTACTTTCATGTCTTTCACTGACCTGTCAGCCAAATTTCAACTTCCACCTGCTCACCTTTTTCGCTTTTTTCAAATTAGGCATTTTGTGCAGAGAAACTACCCTGATTTTCCAAGTCTTCCTCCAGAGACTTTGGTAGACACACTTCTTAAAATAAACCCTGACCAGAGGGGGGCTATTTCTTATTTCTATAAAGCCCTTGATTCTTCTGTATCCAATTTCCCTCAAAAAACCAGAGACTTATGGGAACGGGACTTGGGGCATATTGAAGAAGACCAATGGGACCATATTCTGGAGTTGGTCCATGGTTCCTCCATCTGTGCCAGGCACGGATTAATTCAATGTAAACTATTACATAGGATTTACTACACTAACCATAGATTGTCCAAGTTTTACCCTAATGTTGCAGATGCTTGTAATAGGTGCAACCAATCTCCAGCAGACCTCATTCACATGTTTTGGTCATGTCCAAAGCTAGCAGACTTTTGGTCTAAAATATTTGACACTCTCCACACGGCCTACCGTTGTGTAACAAACCCACATCCTTTGTCGGCTCTTTTTGGTATACCACATGGCAACACTCTAACAGCTGAAGCACAACACTCTCTGGCCTTCTGCACCTTGCTTGCCAGGCGCTTGATATTGCTTAACTGGAAGCAGGCCCTGCCGCCGTCATATGATAGATGGATTAAGGAAGTTCTATATAATCTAAAACTTGAGAGGCTAAGATTCTCCCTTAGAGGCTCCTTGAGGAAATTTGATAAAACTTGGAACCCCTTGCTCTCCATCATAGACTCCCTAGACATCATGCCTGATGAGTGAAATATTCTGAGTGAAATATATCCCTTAGACTTACAGTGTAATTAACCACTAATGCAAAGAGGTTTATTTATTTATTTATTTATTTTATTTTATTATTATTATTATTATTATTTAGTTATTTTTATTATTATTATTATTATTATTATT
>NC_085009.1:21602924-21617924 GCF_963854185.1 Sardina pilchardus
TGCAGGAGAGGCGTGGAGGAGAAGAGGAGAGAGTAGAGGAGAGGAGAGGAGGAGACGAGGAGAGAGTAGAGGAGAGGAGAGGAGGAGAAGAGGAGAGAGTGCAGGAGAGGAGTGGAGGAGAAGAGGAGAGAGTACAGGAGAGGAGAGGAGGAGAAGAGGAGAGAGTGCAGGAGAGGCATGGAGGAGAAGAGGAGAGAGTGCAGGAGAGGCGTGGAGGAGAAGAGGAGAGAGTGCAAGAGAGGAGTGGAGGAGAAGAGGAGAGAGTACAGGAGAGGAGAGGAGGAGAAGAGGAGAGTACAGGAGAGGAGAGGAGGAGAAGAGGAGAGAGTGCAGGAGAGGAGAGGAGGAGAAGAGGAGAGAGTACAGGAGAGGAGAGGAGGAGAAGAGGAGAGAGTAGAGGAGAGGAGAGGAGGAGAAGAGGAGAGAGTGCAGGAGAGGAGAGGAGGAGAAGAGGAGAGAGTACAGGAGAGGAGAGGAGGAGAAGAGGAGAGAGTAGAGGAGAGGAGAGGAGGAGAAGAGGAGAGAATACAGGACAGGAGTGGAGGAGAAGAGGAGAGAGTACAGGACAGGAGTGGAGGAGAGGAAGAGAGGGGGACAGGAGAGGAGTGGAGGAGGGGAAGAGAGGGGGACAGGAGAGTATTGAAGGAGAGGAAGAGAGGGGGACAGGAAAGGAGTGGAAGAGAGGAAGAGGAGGGAACAGGAGAGGAGTGGAGGAGAGGAGGAGAGGGGGACAGGAGAACAGGAAAACATAAGAGAAAGGAGAAGAAAGAGTAGAGAAATGTAGAGTGGACAAAACAGGATGAATAGACGCAGAGAGTGGACAACAGGTGGGGTGGAGAGCATATGTACAGTATGTACACCATAAGAGGCCACGAGTTTACATTGATCTACACAGCTGTTTTCTAGAGGTCTCCAATGAGTCACGTCGTTATCTCAGGAAAACAAAGCCATCTTGGGATAATGACATAAACAGTAAAAATGTTCAGATCTCTGAGAAAACAGACACTTACAATTAATGATTAATGCACACTGATTGCATGTTGCAAGGAGACAAGGGGTCTGTCCAGGGAGCTGCCTGCTGTAAGACATCTTAAAAGGCAGCATTTTTTCCCATTTCGGACACAGCCGAGATAACAAGGAGCGAGACAGGGTGCAGGGCAGAGGAAAACCCAGGAAGAACACAGGAAGAGTGTGAACCAGAGCAGGGGGGCAAGTGTGACACTTAACAGCGTATATTTCATGTTTAATATTCAGTAAATGTCTAGTTTTACTGTGTCGACCAAGGACAGGAAATTAGCCAGTGACTGCTGTTTAAGAGCTGCATCATCTGAGCCAGTAAAATAAATAAGCGATTAAGAGGACAGAGGGAGTAAGAGGAGGGAGAGGAGAAGAGAAGAGACAGAGCTGTAGAAAGATAAAGCAAGCCTGGCAGAGATATAATACACAATCAGTCGAGGGAAGATTTGAGTGCCAAGGTCTCTCTCTCGCTCTCTCTCCTCCCTCCTTCCCTCTCTCTCCCCCATCTCTTCTTTCTCCCCCTCTCTTTCTCTCACTCTCTCTCTGCCCCCTCTCTCCTCCCTCCCTCTCTCTCTCTTCTGTCTATCTCTCTTTTTCCTCCCTCTCTCTCTCTCCATCCCCTCTGAGGTCTGTGAAGAACATAATGAATGTTGCTATGACTCCCCGTGCCCACCTTCCTGTGGTCCTGAGCGTGTTAATTGGCCAATCAAACGCAACAGCAACAGGGTGGAGTTACCTTTCCTAAGTATTAGCCGCGGCTTAAGCATTGATTTTGCAACATTTCCTCAGCTATGAGGTGAATACACCGGGGCAGTTAAGATGGTATTAATACGATTTTGATTATTTTTAACTTGCATAATAAGACACTGTCCTGCAGCTAACACACAATGCGGCTAATACACAGGAAACTACAGTATTTAAAGGAACACACAAACTTTTTTGAGAAATAGGCTTATTAAGACACACACCCTTCTCTTTTCTGTGCGGTATGTGCAATAACCCAATCTGACACCGTTAGCCTAGCTTAGCATAATCCACTGGAAGTGGGTCAGACCAGTTAGCCTGTGGCTAGCTTTAAAGGGCAGAGTCTGATAGATCTAATTTCCCGAAATAAGCTTTTTTTATCGCCATTAGGGCCATTTCTTTAATGAAAAACAACTTCTTAACTACGTTAAAGGAACAGACAAGAGACACAGGGGTGTAATAAACTGCTGGAGTTTTAGGAGGTTCTTCTTTTTCTCATTAGGCACTTCTTTCTAGGCACCTATTTTGATTTTCTCTCACAATGGTACTTTGGTCTCTCTCCTCTTGTACTTCTCTCTCTCTCTCTCTCTCTCTCTCTCTCTCTCTCTCTCTCTCTCTCTCTCTCTCTCTCTCTCTCTCTCTCTCTCTCTCTCTCTCTCTCTCTCTCCTCTTGTACTTCTCTACCTCTCTCCGCTTGTATTTCTCTATCTCTCTCTTCTTGTACTTCTCTATCTCTCTCCTCTTGTATCTCTCTCTCTCTCTTCTTGTATCTCTCTATCTCTCTATCCTCTTGTACTTCTACTATCTCTCTATCTCACTCTCCTCTTATACTTCTCTCTGTCTCTATTCTTGTACTTCTGTACCTCTATCTCCTCTTGTATCTCTATCTCTCTTTGTACCTCTCTCTCTCTCCATCTCCTCTTGTACCTCTCTCTCTCTTGTACAGTGCCTCTCTATCTCTCCTTTTGTACATCTCTATCTCTCTCTCCTCTTGTATCTCGCTATCTCTCCTTTGTCTCACCCATTTAGTCCCATATACTCTCACATACTCTCATATGCTGTCACCCTCATTGTATCCACACAAGCACACCACCACTCCCATTAATCTCCCGCTAGAAATGTTCCATGTTTGGCTACGTTACTATTTTTGCTTTTCTTCACTAAATTATAATTTGGCTTAAACCTAGGCTTAAGTCTTGTAGTCCATGTCCCTTTTTATGCGGTGGTCTGGAAACGAGCTGGCCGCAACAATGCACATAGGAAATGTGTATATCATTGCCAAGTACCACAGACACACACACACAGAGCCCCCACACGGTGAATCAGAAGAGACAGCGCTTATCCCCACAAGCATCAGGGGGCTTTACATATTCCCCAGCTCCAAGGATTCAATTTATGGAAGGAGAGCACCGTGATCTGCAGAGGGTTCTGGAAGCAGGAGGCTCTAAATCCAGCTCTCTTTTGCAGGGAAAAATTCCATATCCCCGACTCCTGTGTCCCGATTTGGGGGGCTTTGGTTGGGGGGCGTGCAGGCTGCACTGACTGAAATCTCTGTAGCAAGATGAGGTGTGCAAATACCACTCCTTCTGTCGGAATATGTGTGTCTACATCTCTCGAGCAAATGTAATACTGCTCTGAGCCAGGTGTATGTGTGTGTGTGTGTGTCTGTGTGTGTGTGTGTGTGCTTGATATGAGTGTGCGTTTATGTCTATGTTTGTCTGATTGTATATGTGTGTCCTCGGTATTATGATGATTGCATTGAGGCCTCTCTGTGCGTCCTTTATTTGTGTGTGCGTGTCTGTGTGTGTATGTCTTTGTTCGTGTGTGTGCGTGTATGTAAGCTTGGGTCTATTGAGATGATCTCTCAGTGGACTGCACCTGTGTGTGTGTGTGTGTGTGTGTGTGTGTGTGTGTGTGTGTGTGTGTGTGTGTGTGTGTGTGTGTGTGTGTGTGTGTGTGTGTGTGTGTGTGTGTGTGTTTCTTTGGGTGTGTTTATGTGCATGTCTGTGTGCATGATTGTGTGTGTGTCCTTGGGGGTCCGTATGTGTGTGCGAAGGCGCATGTGTGTGTGTTTGTGAAGACGTGTGTGCGTGTACACACGTGTGTGTATGTGTGCGCGTGTGTGTGTGTGTGTGTGTGTATGTGTGTGTGTATGTGTGTGTGTGTGTGTGTATATTTGTGTGTGTGTCTTTCCGTGTGTGTGTGTGTGTGTGTGTGTATATTTGTGTGTGTGTCTTTCGGTGTGTGTGTGTGTGTGTGTGTGTGTGTGTATGTGTGTGTGTGTGTGTGTGTGTGTGTGTGTGTGATGATTTCTCAGCGGTCCCTGTGCCCCTCTCCAGCTTAAGCGGCTGCCAGCTCTGGGCTGGTGCTCGCCTGGCGGATCCCTGACATCGACTCTGACGGGAACCTGATCTTAAGACCCCCACCGGGACAGACGGGCCAACGGAAGCTGAATGCTGAGCGCCTCTGCGTCTGTGTGGCACAGCTCACCCCTACGCCCCCCGCCTCCCCCCCCCCCCGCCCCCCCCTCCTCGCCATCTTCCTCTCCTCCCTTCCCCTCTCCTCTCCCCCGCTCCTCGCCATCTTCCTCTCCTCTCCTCCCTTTTGCCCTTCCTCTCCTTTCCCCCAGCCCTGACACCACTCCTCTCCTCCCCACCCCTCTTCATCTGCTCCCCAGCCATCTTCCTCCCTTCCCCTATCCTCTTCCTCTTCCTCTTCCTCTACCCCAGCCCTGCCACCACTCCTCTCCTCCCCTCCCCTCTCTCTTTTCTTTTCCCCAGCTCTGCCACCTCTCCTCCACTCGTTCCTCTCCTGCATCCCCCCTTTATCTGCTCTCCTCTACTCAGACTCTTTTTCTCCTCTTCTTCTCTTCCTCTCTCATTATTATCTGTCCCTCTATCTTTCTCTCTGAACTCTCCTTCTCTGTTCCTTTCTCTACTCATCTTTCTCTGTCTTTCTGCCCTCTATCCCCTCTTCCTCTCTCTCTCTCCTTTTAGCTCCTCTGTGGCTTCTTCTATCTCTCCTTCTCTGTCCTTCTCTTTCTTAATCTCTCTTTCTATCCTCTCCTGCTATCTCTACTTCTCTATCCTTTGTCTCTCTCTCTCTCTCTCTCTCTCTCTCTCTCTCTCTCTCTCTCTCTCTCTCTCTCTCTCTCTCTCTCTCTCTCTCTCTCTCTCTCTCTCTCTCTCTCTCTCTCTCTGTTAAAGTCCATGCCAGCTGCTGCTGCATTTGCAGGAGAGCCTGCTGCTGCCGCCACACAGTAGAGTGAGCCAGGGGGCTCGTTAGCTGGTTAGCCGCGGTGGCCAAAGCCTGCTGTACACCCTGGCGGCGTCACCGATACAAAACTAAGCATGCTTAATGTGGCTGCCAATGCAGCATGTTAGGGGGAAAAGGACTTGGGCCCCGGCCTTAGCCGAATGGATCGGGCCGTATTGATTCTCGTTGGTTTCAGCCCGTTGGAGTATCTGGCTGTGTCGGAGTTGAAAGACGCAGCCATGAGGTCTATAAAGGAAGAAGAGGCCGATATGGATCAGCCTGCTGCTGCTGCTGCTGCAGCTATTCTGGCATCTGAAAGGTGTGAGCTCAGCCGGTTGTGCACTACAGTACCTTCAACCCATTTTTCAAAGGGTGAAAACACGCAAAATTGTGGACATATAGAGTGGAGTTTTTGCAAGGTAAGATCTAATCCATAGTGTGGAGTTTTGCTGAAGCACACACACTGACTCACAACGTAGGCCTTACCTATACACTGTATTGTGGTATTGTGATCACAAACACCTTCGTAATAAATAATGCTATTTAAGAGTGCGAGCGTGTGCCCCCTAAGCAAAGCGTATAGAGCGGTCTGCGTCGATTTAAATAGTGCTCTAGAAATCTCCAAACCTTGCTGGCGTGCAGCCGGCAGTCGTTGATGAAGAAGTTGGAGGCTCCCTTGGTGGACCAGAGGAGCTTGGAGAGCCCAGGCTGGATCTTCTTGTCTAGGAAGCGGATCCGTTCTTTGAAAAGCCCCAGCTCTTCAGGAGACAGGGCCAGGATGATCCTGCAGGGACCGAGAAAAACACTTATCAGCATGAGTGTGTGTGTGTGTGTGTGTGTGTTAAGTGTGTGTCGGAGAATGAAGAAGACACGCTGATCCATTTGCATCTGTGTGTTTGAAGTGCGTGTGTAGGAGGGCTTACATGGGTACATGTGTACATGTGCGTGTTTGTGTGTGTGTGTGTGTGTGTGTGTGTGTGTGTGTACATGTGTTTGCATATGTATGTATGCATCTAACCTAGCTATCCAATCAAAAGGGAACGTACTCCTGTCTCTCTGCCTACGCCATGAGAGCTGAAGGACTATCATGAAAGACTCTAGAAACAGGGAATCAAATGAAACGTGTCTGTGAAGCACATGCAGGCTTGTCGCCATGCCAAAAACAAACCCCTGCCTTCTCTCTCTCTCTCTCTCTCTCTCTCTCTCTCTCTCTCTCTCTCTCTCTCTCTCTCTCTCTCTCTCTCTCTCTCTCTCTCTCTCTCTCTCTCTCTCTCTCTCTCTCTCTCTCTCTCTCTTTCTCTCTTTCTCTCTCTCTCTTCCTCCCTCTCGTCTCTTTGTTTGCTTGCCCTTTGTTGTGTGCCTTTGTCTGCACTGACATTAACATACTGCATTAAATGCAGAGCCGTGACTGATGATAATTGGCGCTCGCTCGTGGGCTCTCTCTGCCTCAGCAAAGCGCCACAATAGGTGCTTCAGGCTGGAGTGGTGTGTGTGTGTGTGTGTGTGTGTGTGTGTGTGTGTGTGTGTGTGTGTGTGTGTGTGTGTGTGTGTGTGTGTGCGTGTGTGAATATGTTTGTATGTGTTTGTGTGTGTGTGTGCTGGGGCCATGAGCTGTAATGGATTTATCACACACACACACACACACACACACACACACACACACACACGTGTGGGCAGTATGTGTGGAGAGGCTGAGGCTACTGTATGCCATTCAGTATGCCTCCTCAATAAAGAGAGCACTACTTTAAAGAGGAGGAGGAAAAGGGCAAGTGTGTGACCAGAGGTGTGTGTGTGTGTGTGTGTGTGTGTGTGTGTGTGTGATACATAGTGAGTGAGACCGTAACAAAAGAGCATATAGCCATGGTCTATCTATCAAAGAGGCCAGCATCTATGTCTCTGTCTGTGTGTGTGTGTGTGTGTGTGTGTGTGTGTGTGTGTGTGTGTGTGTGTGTGTGTGTGTGTGTGTGTGTGTGTGTGTGTCTGTGTGTCTGTGTGTCTGTGTGTCTGTGTGTCTGTGTGTCTGTGTGTCTGTCTGTGTTTGTGTGTGTTTGTGTGTGTGTGTGTGTTTGCTGTGTGTGTGTGTGTGTGTGTGTGTGTGTGTAGGGGTGGCATAGGTGCACACACACACACACAGTACAGACGACTCTCACAGAACACACCCAGTACAGACGACTCTCACCGCACACACACAGTACAGACGACTCTCACCGCACCTACACAGTACAGACGACTCTCACCGCACACACCCAGTACAGGCGACTCTCACCGCACACACAGAGTACAGACAACTCTCACAGAACAAACAGTACAGACAACTCTCACAGAACAAACACAGTACAGACGACTCTCACAGCACACACACAGTACAGACGACTCTCACAGAACAAACACAGTACAGGCGACTCTCACAGAACAAACACAGTACAGACGACTCTCATAGCACACACACAGTACAGACGACTCTCACAGCGCACACACACACAGTACAGACGACTCTCACCGCACACACAGAGTACAGACGATTCTCACCGCGCACACACACACACAGTATAGACGACTCTCACAGCACACACAGAGTACAGACGATTCTCACCACACACACACACACACAGTACAGACGATTCTCACCGCACCTACACACAGTACGGACGACTCTCACAGCACACACACAGTACAGACCACTCTCACAGCACACACACGGTACAGACCACTCTCACCGCACACACAGTACAGTAGAGCACCTGTGCAGTGCTGCTAGTGCTAATCAGGCACTATGGTGTGGGCGCTAATCAGCCGCTATGGTGTGACTAAAGGCACCAAGCTAACTGGAGAAAGGTCAACAAAAGAAACAAACGAAGGCACTCTGTTAAGAAAAAAAAAACAAGAGGGAAAAAAAGCTTTCATAAAGCCTGGCAAATTAGATACATACAAATTTAATTTGTGATGTTAAAAGGCTATTTACTATTTCTTTTTTCCCCAAAGTGCCTCTGTTTCTTCCTTGTTTCTCAACACCCACCACCATACGCCACCAACACCCACGCCTTGACGCATTCTGTGCAGTAAAGAAATCTGAATTTTGGAGATAATCTGTGAAACGAAACAAGGAAAATGACTGCATTTGCCTCATGAACTAACACTTGTGTATTGCATCTTAAGCAGTGGTTCCCAACCTGGGGTCCCGGGACCCCAATAGGGGCCGCCAGAGATTGCAGGGGGTCCGCACAGTGTTGCCTGGGCTGAGGTTATGAGATTACTAAAATTATATTTGCGCACATTAATGTATAAAATCACAATAACGCACCCAGTTGGATAATCAAAACTCTGTATAATCCAAATTAAAACATAATTTTGTTCCACAGTTAAATTCATGCAGCTATCTATTACCTCTGAACTTGCGTGAGGAACCTTCAGGTTGGACTAGGCTAAATCAATTCAAATCAGGCTTATTGGCCACGTATACTTGGGTATACAAGGAATTTGGTCTCTGCATTTATCACATCTGTGAATTAGTGAACACACACACCACACAGAGAACACACAGTGAGGTTAACACACTAACCCGGAGCAGTGAGTTGCCTTCATACAGCGTCACTCGGGGAGGAGTGAGGGGTTAGGTGCCTTGCTCAAGGGCATTTCAGCTGTGGACTGGTCGAGGATCGAACCGGCAACCCTCCGGTTGCAAGCTCGAAGCCACTTAGGCCAGTAGGCCACGGCTGCCCGGTATTGCAGTGGCCTTAGTAATTCATCCCGGACCCCAATCGTTGAATAAAACAATGTCTTGTGTGTGTATGCGGGTAGGAGTTCAGGTAGGGGGCTCTGGCTTGTCTTAGACACAGGCAAGGGGGCCTTCAAGGAAAAAAGGCTGGGAAACACTGTATCAATTTAAATCGGACAAATTACGCTAACCTACCTTTTCCCAACTTGAGTCTTTCATTGGGCTTAACCTTTCAAATCCAAAATCAGATTTGGACAGTGGTAGCATTTGACAGGAGCTTTTCCGGTCAAAGAACACTATATTGCCACGCCTGTGTCTAAAATCCACATCTTGGCAGAACATTTCATTTGTCACCCAGGCCTAACCTAACCCGCCTGACGAAAATGTCCTTTCCTCCAGCATGTATCACTCCGAAGCTAGAGGGCCAGGGTGCTACCACCGGTATATGCACATCTGCGATTTTACCATGGATCTCAAACTCAGTGTCGTCAAATTCAGTGTCAAACTCGACGCGCGTGACCCCTGAAATGCTTCAACAAGCCTACGGCAATGAAGCAATGAACTGGGTGAGGTGTGTGTTGACATTCGCACGGCTGTGCACCGTGAATTCCAGATGATGTTCCATTTGACATTTTGTCACTGGCGCAGGACTAGGTGAGCCTACAGCGCCACAACATCTGTTGCGGATGTTGTTTTGTCAGGTGACAGTTGTCAGCTGGACTATAAATTAGCCTATAAATTGCCTCAGTACAACTTCTTCCTTTTCCCCAAGATGCAGCTCAAGCTGAGGGGCTGCCATTTTGACAGTGGAGGTGATGCACGCGGGCTGATGAGCGATGAGTGATGTGCACACACACACACACACCTACACACACCTACACACACAAAGACACACACGCACGCACGCACGCACGCACGCACGCACGCACTCACACACACAGACACACACACACACACACACACACACACACACACACACACACACACACACACACACACAAAGACACACACACAGACAAACACAAAGACACACACACACACACACACACACACACACACACAGACAAACACACACACACACACACACACACACCTCTGTTGCAGTCACACAACACCAACGGCCCATTCTGTTGGAGGTTGCGTAGCTCCTCTCTGAGCTGATGCATTTGTGCGTGAGTGTGTGAAGGCAGGTGTACGGGTGTGTGTATGAGTGTGTGTGTGTGTATGACTCTAAGCACAAATACACACCTGTTGTAGTCACGCACCACCAGCAGCACGTTCTCTCGGAGGTTGCGGAGCTCCTCCCGGCGCTGGTAAACTTCAGACACGTAGTGCGGGATCTCAAACAGCAGCCGCTCCCAGTAGTGGATCTCATTGAACATGTTCAGCAGGCCTCTGCACACACAAACAAGACACACACACACGACACACACACACACACACACACACAAACACACACACACGACACACATACATATGACACACACACGCACGCACGCACGCACGCACGCACGCACGCACACACACACACACACACACACACACACACACACACACACACACACACACACACACACACACACACACACACACACACACACACACACACACACACACACACACACACACACACACACACACACACACACACGACACACACACACACACGACACACACACAGACACACAGACACACACAGTTCTCAAAGCTCAATGAGTCATTCTTCTCCAAAAGCAAGGAACTGATCACACAGCAGCTGGGAGATTGCTTGCTTGATTGCTACCATTTAAATTGGCATTTTCCAAACGGGGGGACTAGATTATGATTTAAGGCGAGAAAAGTCGAGAATTGTAACATGATTCTGTGAAAACTGTAAACAGCTGCAGAGTTCGGTGTGGAACATTAGGGCTGAGGATTGTGCTTGTGTGTGTGTGTGTGTGTGTGTGTGTGTGTGTGGTGTAGTGTGACAAATACCTCACGCGTGCTTAAAAAGATGCTGGTAGGGTGTGCACTGTGTAAGCATTTTGTTGTTGAGCTTGTTGTTTTGGAAGTGTGTGATTGAGAGCGATCATTCCTATTTATAATCAGAGAGTAAGGTCTCTGGCACCAGCAAAAATTGATGTTGTTATGCTGTTGTTGTGCTTGTATCTCTGTGTGTGTGTGTGTGTGTGTGTGTGTGTGTGTTTGATAGCTGCCCTCCCCGCCCCCACCCCACCCACCTGTTGAAGTTGATGTCCAGGATGCCATTGTGTCTGTGTGTATGTGTGTGTGTGTGTGTGTGTGTGTGTGTCTGTCTGTCTGTCTGTCTGTGTGTTTGATAGTGCTAGAGACCCCCCCCCCAACCTGTCGAAGTTGATGTCCAGGATGCCGTTGTATCTCTGTGCGTATGTGTGTGTGTGTGTGTGTGTGTGTGTGTGTGTGTGTGTGTGTGTGTGTGTGTGTGATAGTGCTAGTCACCTGTCGAAGTTGATGTCCAGGATGCCGTTGCGGTCGCGGCTGCGCAGCATGAGCGGCTGGTCGAGGCGCTTGAGGCTCTGGCGGTCCAGCGTCTGGCTCCACTCGCTGAAGACGCGCCGCACCAGCTCGTCCAGCGTCTGCACCAGCTGCGCGTGCGCCAGCAGCACCTCCTCGCCGCTGCCGATGTGCGGCATGAAGTGGGCCCTCTGCAGCACCTGCGCGGAAAACAGGCGGCAGGTGTGGCGGCAGACAATCACAGTCCGTCAATGCATTTTGATCCATCTAGCTGTCAATCAGTCAGTCTGTCTAATGTCTATCAATTCAAAGGCCCATTTTAAAGGCAAAATACACACATACGTATAATATTATATATATACTCACATACACATAATTAAATACAGTGCACAATCACTGTGCAATTACCCCACATAGACATAATTACGTTCATAATCTATACATGCCAACATACAAAGGCGTTTTCCAGATTTGTTAGGAAGCTCTTAAGTGCTAAAACCTCTAAGAACGTTCTAAAAATGCTCCTAAGAAGTTTTGAGAGCTTCTTAACGAATCTGGGAAACCCGGCCATAATCCGTAACGCCATATATACACTTATTTCTGTCTATCCATCCACCCGTCTATCGATGTATTTCCTGATGTATGCAGGTTTCTCTCTCCTCAATTGTATATGCCTGAATAAATCTGTCTTTGCCTCCATCTCAGGGGAGGAATTTCAGCATCTTTCCCTTATTAGCTGCCTAAAGTGTACGCATGTGTTCTTGGAGACGACACGCAGCCCACCACGAGCCAAAACGCTGATGCCATGATGATGGAGAGGACGAGCTCGCCGTAAACGACTGCATTACATGGCATGACACCGACACTCTCTATAGCAATGCCAGCTGTGCAGCCTAATCCCTCCTGACGAGCTCGCTCTCAATCTCTGACTCAGCTCGCTTGACGCGCACATCACGCACCATCCACATTTGTGCATAAAGCTCCTTTTCTTTTCTATTTTGAGCAGCCGACTTATTTCTTTCTTTTCATCTCATAAACTCTTTTATCCACCCTCCATCCCTCCACACACACACACACACACACACACACACACACACACACACACACACACACACACACACACACACACACACACACACACACACACACACACACACACACACACACATACGCCCATCCATCTCCTCCTCCTCTGCAGCAGGAGATGTGTAATTTGCAGGAAATGCAACATAATCAGATCTGTGCACAATTAAGGAGCTCCCCTGGTCTTAATTGGGTCCTTAACGAAAGCGGAAAAGTGGAAGTTTAAACACAGCGGAGCGGCGGCGTGGCTCTGTGTAAGCAAAACTTTGGGCGGCTGGCAGGCTGAGCAGGAACAGCTGTGGAGGAGACGACCCGCGCACAGGTCACAGAGGGCACGGGCACCGCGCCGCGGCTGACTGGGGAGGAATGGATGCTCTCTCTCCTCTCTCTTTTCTCTCTATCTCTCTCTCTCTCTCTCTCTCTCTCTCTCTCTCTCTCTCTCTCTCTCTCTCTCTCTCTCTCTCTCTCTCTATCTCTCTCTCTCTCTATCTATCTCCCTCTGTCTCTCTCTCTCTCTCTCTCTCTCTCTCTATCTCTCTATCTATCTCCCTCTGTCTCTCTCTATCTCCCTCTCTCTCTCAAAAAAAAAAAAATTCAAAATTCAAAAAAGCTTTATTGACATGACAAGAGCACTTGTGTTGTCAAAGCAGACATGTGACAATACAACAGATACAATATCTGTTTTGAGAAAAACAAAAGAAGAAATCTTATCAAATCAAATCAAAATAGAAAGAAAACTTATAATGATGATAAGCTAGCATGCTAGCTGAAGGAAAGAAAACTTATATTTCTTACATCTAAATAAAAAGGAAACTTATTTTAAACCTATACATAAAAAAATAGTAATAATAATAAAAAAAAGAAAATCAAACATTTACCAGAGAGATGAAACTTAACATAAACTTAAGTACTAAATTGAGTATATGTCTTGGATACTCAAGTTCATAAGATAAAAAGGAAACTTAAGTAGAGAATTATTCTTAAGAATAAAAGTAAACTTAACTTAAACTTAACTTAAAATTTTCTCTTGTTTTATGGCATGTTATTATGTAATCTGCAGCTAGGCTTGAATAATGTTCATCTTCTCCCAACAGTAAACATATTTTTATATTGAGGGGCAGGTTTACAAAGTTATTATTTTTTTTACTGAATTCCGCAAAGAACTGTTCTCTCACAGATGAATTAATGGAGCAATGTAAAAGGAAATGTTCCTCGTTTTCTATGTTGTTTATGCATAAGCTACAATATCTCTTGTCTCTAGGTACCCATGTTTTTTTATGTCTCCCTGTCTCTATATGGAGGTTGTGGTCACTTATTCTATATTTGGTAATCATTTTCCTTTTCTTTTGATCTTTAATATTCATTAAATATGGTGCTATACAGTAGCTCCTGTTTAGTGCTCTATATATTTCTAATTTAGGATTGTCTTTTATTTGTTCCTCCCAGAATTTGATAAAATGCGCCTGATTTCTCTTGTCAATATGTTTAAGTAGATATTTTGGTATCTGGCTTAGGTTCTTGATGTTATTTTTGTTTGCTATTTGAAATAGGGGATCATTTTGATGGATGAGTGATTTATTCTTAAATGCTTTGTAGTGAAAGGTGTTGATGTCACTTATTTTGAGGTGTAGCCAAAATTTAGAGGCTCTCTTGTCAATGTCGAGGACAAGGGGAAACCTTCCCAGTTCAGAGCGGCTGGCCAGGTTGGAGGATCTTCTGTGTATCCCTAGGATGTCTTTACAGATGTGCAGATGCAGAATTTCTGTAGGGCTTTGGTCCCACTTTGTATAGTCTAAGCTATATATTGGACCCCAAATTTCACTGCCATATAGAGAAATGGGTTTGATTATGGAATCAAGAATTTTTAGCCAGAATTTAATTGGTGGGTTGTATTTGTGGAGTTGTTTTTTTATTAAGTAATATGTTCTTTGTGCCTTCTCTGCTAGGTTCTTTATTGCCATATTAAATTTTCCAGATGAAGTAATTGTAAGTCCTAAATAATTATAATGTGTTACTTGTGTTAAGGCAGTTTCTCCAATTGTGAAGCTGTTTTCTTGTCTAGGTACTCTTGCTTTCTTTTGAAACACCATTATTTTTGTTTTTTCAGTGTTAATAGGTAATGCCCAATTTTTTACTATATGTGTCCAGGATGGTCAGACTATCTTGCAAGCCCTGTTTTGTTGGAGATAGAAGCACCATGTCTCTCTCTCTCTGTCTCTATCTCTGTATCGCTCCCTCTCTCTCTCTCTCTCCCTCTCTCTCTGTGTCTCTCTCCCCCTCTCTCTCTCAGCTTCTCTGGTGCATGGCTGCCTCAACTCAACATGTTTTGAGATAACGGTGCAACATAAAGATTTGTCACGTGAACAAGCGTTACGGTGTGCGGAATTGGACGACACACACTACGGTTGCGCTACTACAGCACTTCAACACGCACGCACAGATTCCCTGAGAGATCTCCATTTTATATAACCACTCAGAACCCTACAGATCAACTATTCATGGTTATCTCCACATGTGCTGCAGTTCATGCCCCTTGAGCTAAGGCGGCAGGGTGGCACTACACAGAAGAGCAAACCCCCCCCCCCCCTCCCTTTTCTCTTGGTGAGCAGAAATACACTAATTTGCCATATCCTGCTCATCTAAGGGCTACACGTGAGGGCACTGAAAAAGAAACAGAAAAAGAAAAAGAAAAAAAAGAAAAAAAACCCCTACAT
>NC_085009.1:21641441-21651441 GCF_963854185.1 Sardina pilchardus
AGTTTATGCTTTAGTCTGCAGATGGCTTCATTTTAAGTCAAAACAAAGTCGTAAAGCGCTAACGCTTTTCAAGCATTTTCCCCGGGGAGAGTTTGCAAACTTGAGTTGCGTGGTAAGTGCCTGGCAAAACCCGACATTTTTTTTTTACGAATCGGAGAATCGGAGCGAGCAAACCCCCCACGGTTTCTTTTTCTCCATGAAGAAGCTCCAGAGTCTCATCTCACATTTCCTTTGATTATTCAATCAGGCGAAAAAAACAGGTGCGCAACGCCAGAAGATTCTGACGCGGGCTCGAGCGCCAACATCTGGCCCTCGGTAATCGGCTAATCAATCCATACGAGGAGTTTTCTGCCTTCCGGGGCAAGAGAGACAGGAATTGGGAAGGAAAAAAAACAGTATTTTTCCCCCTGCCAAGATCCAGGTGTGGTTCTGGCGGCCCGAGAGGCTGTTAACTTCCGCTCCGGTTCACACAGCCCGTTTAAATGAACGACCGGCTCATTGCCGTAATGCTCTCTCCTGAGCACGTCGCTCTCTCTCCCTCTCTTTCTCTCGCTCTCTCTCTCTCTCCGCTGGGGCGAATTCGTTTTTGTCGGCTGTTCATATATCACTCTCATGACCGCTCTTCTATTCACACCATTACCTCTCCATTATAATCTCCTCTTTATTCCACACCTCAGACCTGCTCCCCAGCCCCCCTCCCACCCTCACCACACACACACACACACACACACACACACACACACACACACCCAACCCCCCTCCCACCCTCACCACACACACACACACACACACACACACAACCCCCTCCCACCCTCACCACACACACACACACCCAACCCCCTCAGTTCTCCCAATCCCACTGCTCTCACAGGCTCTCTCCTACTTGAGCTGATCTCACACTGAGAGGATTGGCTTTAGTCATCCCACCTGACCTGACCCGACCACACCTACAGTGCAGTGCTCCAGCCGCCACACTTCCTCTTACGCCGTCTTTTCACAAGAAGGTCGACGGACACAAAAGCCAAGGAGAATGGGATGCCTGGCTACTTAAGAGGGCTCAAGTACCCAAACTACCGAGGAGGTCGTTTAACATTTCTGCCACCGTCATGTCCTTATACAGAACTTAAGACAATTGCTGTATAAGTGCCCATATCTCAGTCTATACACTTAAGGTTCAGAAAGCCATCTCAAGTTTGGAGCTGCACTGGCAACAAGGGTCTATTGGTCTCAAGATGAACAAAAAGATCAATACCCAAACTTGACAGACTATTTGAGAAGTGTACCTTCCGTCAAATGCTGCCAACTTAATCCTAGTGTACTACCCTTAGTGCACTGAGGACAGAATAATCAAGAACACAAAAGACTCCTGGCAGTGCACTACCGTCCCAGCACATTTGCATTCATCCTGAGCAAGACCTTTATTCAGAGAACCCAAAAGTCAATGAGAGCATTATGGGTACACTGTAATCAGCGACTGCTTGTCCTGAGAGTTGAATAAATGATTACAGCCTTGCTGGTGGCGATGCAGGCATCAGCGGGTGACATACAGGTACGCAAGCCGATGGAGAGAGGAGAGCGAAATCCAAATGCAGAACGATGCTCGCCGCATTTCTTCTGTCAATCACCTGAATTTGCTAATAGGGTGTCGGGGGATGAAACTAGAGACTGAGAGGTAGTGATTCAGTGCAAGGTTTGCTTACCTTCTGTCACTGGGCATTAACAACATCGATACAAAGTCAAATTGGATTGAAATGCACATGGATACATCATTTTTCTACAAGTTTGGATTGATCTTTTTCACTTGTAATTGCGTGGAAAACTTTCAGAACACAAACAAGTTGACAATATAGACACGCCTATCAACTCTTTCTGCAAGTCCTCAAGCATGCTTGAATAGGTGGCAATGGGTGCTGCAAAGGAGCACACAAAAACTACAGATACAATTTGAAGTGACCTTAGGTTTGAGAAAGGCGCTATATAAAATAAACTGTTATAGACTTGTTATTAGACTACAGTACAACACATGTCCATAGATCTGCATTGATTTGGCGGTCAAGACAAACAATCCACAAAACATTTTGTGGCTGCTGCCACATTCATTTTTGATTCCGTAACCATATGGTTGAAGTCAAGATCCGCTAAAGATTGCTTGTTTTCTAACGATACATTCAACATTTGACAATCAAACGGAACAGTCAACACTGCACTCGTCCTCAGCAATGACAAGAGGTTAGACACATAAAATGATGTGAAAACTGAACAGCAAAACACGGACTGCACGTCTTTCAATAATGAGGCCTCTAAAGACAATCCTTCTGGGAAAAAAAAAATGGCAATCTGTTTGAGAGCTCTTCTTTGGAAGCAGCTCTACAGCTGGTGTGGCGTTTCCAGTCGAATGATGGCAAAACTGCATTGCATTCCACACAATAACACAGTGTGTCTTCAGCATAATGCTGTGCCTACAGTATGTTCCAAACAAGTTAAGTGTTGCTGGTGTACTTGTTTACTGTTGGTGGTGCGCTTAACGATTTTCTTTTCTCAGACAACCGTTAGTTGCGTTCACAACTGTTCTGTTAGAAACGCTATCATCTCGCAGAAGCTGCCGGTGAGTAATTGCTCAGTTAATGACGATGAGGGGTTGCAATAAGTGTGATAATATACAGTATTATTTATGTCCAGCATAACTGCACTAGCCTTGTGGACAATATTTATGTCTGCAATGAGAAATTACATTGGCCTGAAATAAGTAGCTGCACTTGCTTTGCCAGCTGAGGAGACTACAGGATATAATTGTGCATTTACCTACCCAAAATGCACAGCCCTATCCATCTACACAATTACATTCACCCCTGTGGTGATGCTAAATCCAATTGGCTTTCTCTCTCTCTCTCAGTAACTATACCTGCTTGGCCAGCTTATAGAAAGGCACCGAGTGAAAGGATTTGCACATACCGTACTGTATGCAGGACGGTGCAGATGTGTGTGATGCCTGTAATGCTGTGAAATGAAATGTAACTGGCCTATTCTTTCTCTCTCTCTCTCTCTCTCTCTCTCTCTCTCTCTCTCTCTCTCTCTCTCTCTCTCTCTCTCTCTCTCTCTCTCTCTTGCCATACTCCCTTCTCTCTTCATCCTTCCATCTCTCTCTCTCTCTCTCTCTCTCTCTCTCTGCAATGCTCCCTCTCTCTCTCTCTCTCTCTCTCAGTACCTGTATCTGTTTGGCCAGCTTGCAGAAGGGCGCCACGTAGGAGGACTTGCACATCTGCAGGACGGTGCGTATGTGCGTGACGCCGGGCTGCTGCAGCTGCTGGCTGATGCCGGACAGGTCGGAGCAGCGGCTGCTCCAGAAGGAGAGCTCCTCCAGCGGGCCAGTGGTGTCGCCCGTCTCCACCGTCTCCTGGGCGTTCAGCATCTCCTTAATCTGACGCGTCCAGTGGATCATCACCACTGAGGGGGAGAAAACAAGTCATTATTTCAGTTATTTCCCGCATATAAGCACCATTGTGTATAAGCCGCAGGACAGTGTTTTATGCAAGTTAAGAGAAAGAAAACCATACTAACACATCCCTGTATGAACCTCATAGCTGAAAAAAAAAATAGCAAAATCAATGTATAAGCCGCGGCTATAGTCGGTAAATTACGGTTATCATTTGTACCATAATTTCCATACCATTAGCCACGGCTAATACATTCATTTTGCCAAATTTCTAAATATGGCATTAATATGGTTGTATTCCTTTCAACTTATATAAAACACTGTCCTGCTGCATTCTTTATTTCTTTAACAGATACTGTATCTGTATTGTTTTGTTATATGCTTGCTTTGGCAACATTGCTTCACTGAATATTGCCAATAAAGCTCCATTGAAATTGAAATTGAAAACTGAGATCACCACCACTAAAGGGAAGACAATTCATCATTTTTTATTTGTACCACAATTTTCCAACTATTATCGAGAGACAGAGGTGGGAGAGAGAGAGAGAGAGGGCAAGAGATAGAGATAAATCTTTGCATTCAGTATGCAAACATTGTGCAAACCATTATTATCCTCTGGCAGAGCTAAACAATTGTCATGTCAGGAAACCTCAGTCTAAATGAAGGAACTTAACTTAATTGAACTAAATTACAGCATGTGACAGTAAGAACAGAGTAAGAGAAAGTGAAGAGAAAGTGAAGAGAAAGTGAATGAGCTTGAGAGCCAGAGACAGAGAGAGAAATAGAGAAACAGAGAAGGAAGAGTGATACGAGAAAGAGAGAGATGCACAGAAGGAAAGATAGACCCAAAGAAAGATGGTGATATGTTAAAGAGTCATAGACGGAGAGGGATGCTTCATGATAAGTAGTGAGATACTATAGGTGAGTGATGGTGATACAGTAGATAGTATAGAGTAGAGAGTGAGTCATACTGAAAGTGATTTTTTTTTTTTTTCCCTGAATTGCTTGCATTGGAACGTGACACGAAAAAATTATTTGTGGCATATTTTAGTCAACGTGATTCAGTACAGTCTGTTCTACGAATGTATATTTAAAGATCTCCAGGAAACTCCAAGGGTGTTCAAACAGGCATTGGCACTTTCTGTTTGCTATTTTCCCCCCTCGCAGGACTCTCGGGGCCTGTGCTATAAAAGCATATGTGTAAACAACATCAGTGCACAATGCTCCAGATACTGTAAGTGTGGTTTGTTGTAATATGAATGGGGCCTCTCGACTGCCCAAGGGACTCAGCACCACCCAAACAGCAAATGTCCCTACACATGGTGCCACACAGAGCCCGCGCTTAAGACTAATTGTACTGGGGTTTCACAATGCCCCTAACCCTGAATATAGCATTTAACTACTACTGCCCCAGGGTCTTACATTTAACTCTTTTGCCATCACTCCTGGGGACATACTGTACTGGTAATCTCCCTGAGAAGCTGTTGAGTCCAAAATGGCCGTAGTCTGGAAAAGGCAAGGTCACTGCTAAGGACTGGGCCCACGTCTGCACCGGCGGTGCCTACCTAAGAATATTCATCACGTGGAGCCAGACGCGCTCGTTTTTTTTTTTTTTTTTTTTTTTTTGTGGAGTATTTGATTTAGTGGGGAATTTTTGGGTGGGAGGACGAGCCTCGGGCATTTCTGAGCAGTTAAGTGACAGGTTAACCTTGACGGAGACAGACAAGGACACTTCCTAAAATAAAACAAAGGCAGACAAATTGAAAATGCAGGGAGTGGCTGGCACCAAAGGCAAAAGTAACAATTCGCTCATGTTACCCTGGCTCCTGTCACGCCCCGCGGCACACAGCTATGTCATCAACAACTCATATTTTTCTGCTTTGATGGGAGACGTATAGTTCAGGGCTGGGATCACCCGCTTAACAAAAAGAGGTTATTTATCCGGACGCAATCTGATTATCTTTTGTTGTCTATTAATTTCACATTCAACTCCAAAACTAGGCGGGTTTTGCACTGAAGCACTCAATTTAAAAAAAAAAAAAACACTTTTATACATGTAGAACACTCAAGGCAATGTGCTCAAAAAGACTTCTGAAATGTTTAAACAATGAATTATGGATGAACTAAAGAGTACGAACCAAATGTAACAACACAAACAGACAAAAAATAGGCAAACTGACAAAACCAAACTGACAGACACACTGTCAGAGAGACAGATAGATAGATAGATAGACAGACAGACAGACAACCAGACAGGCAGTTTGACAGATGGATAGCACAGCATATGGACAGGTGCATACTGGCGGACAGACAGAGGTAGATAAAGGAGTGAGAAGTCTTACTCTCCAGTCTCTGCACAAGCTCCTTGTCCTTGGCCGCCTCCTCAGGGGTGCACTGCATGGCCTCCATGGGGACGTACAGCACCGTGTTGCCCACCAGCTTGAAGCGGGCATCTACAAACGCACACACACACACACACACACACACACATAGACACATGCGCACGCACACACACATGCACACACACACACACACACACACATGCGCACGCACACACACATGCACACACACAGACACAGACACACACACACACATACAGACACACATGCGCACATGCGCATGCACACACACATACACACAGACGCACACGTACGCACACATGCATACACACACAGATCACACACACACACACACACACACACACACACACACACACACACACATACACACACACACACACACACACACACACACACACACACACACACACACACACACACACACACACACACACACACACACACACACACACACAGGAGCAGGCTTCATTATCCCAGTCAGGAGGGGTGTGACATTACAGCACAGCGGCCATTAGAGGACTCAGGCGCGGCGTCCTGCCGCCAGAGAATCTCATTTGAATGGAGACGCTGCGACCCTGCGCACTGGCAGATGTGTCGCCGACGGCCTCATGCTGCAAATACATATGTAAGGGTCTGACGATCGGCTGCACTTGACTGATGGGATACCACCCGTTCCCCCGCCCCCGCCCCAACACACACACACACACTCACACACCCCCACCCAGCACAAAACTGCATTAGAAATAATAATAATGAAATACAGACAGACCGACATGTTGACAGACAGAGGAAAATGAACAGAGATAGGAAAGGGGACGCGAAAAATGCACTGACAGGCAAGAAAGACACACAGGATGAGAATAGCATGCAGACAGACAGACAGACAGACAGACAGGTAGACAGGTACTGTAGATAGATAGATAGACAGATAGACAGACAGGCAGACAGACAAAGAGACAGACAGACAGGCAGCCCGGTAGACGGATGAAAATGTGTCCGTGTAGTTGATGGAACCATGTTGGCTAAGTGCTGTCAGAGATGTTTTCTTTGTCTTGCACGCATGTTGCTGGATGCTGCCTGCTGCCTGCTCTCACTGCCATGGACAACACAAAGGGGGGAAAAAAACACGAGCTCTCTTCACTGGACATCTAAACACTTCCCCCACTGTGGCACTTCAACAAGATTGGGTTAGAGAGAGAGGAGGGCCGGAGAGGGGGAGAGGGGAGGAAGGGAAGAGAAAAGAAGATATAATCGAAAGGACATGAAAGAAAGGGCTCCAAGAGGAGAAAGTTTGCAGGGCTGTGTGTGTGTGTGTGTGTACAGTATGTGTATGTGTGTGTGCGCATGGATTTATTTTGTGTATGTGAGTGTGTGTGTGTGTGTGTGCGTGTGTGCGTGCGTGCGTGCGTGCGTGCGTGCGTGCGTGCGTGCGTGCGTGCGTGCGTGCGTGCGTGCGTGCGTGCGTGCGTGCGTGCGTGCGTGCGTGCGTGCGTGCGTGTGTGTGTGCGTGCATGCGTGTGTGTGTGAATGTTCTTGCATGCGCGTGTGTGTGTGTGTGTGTGTGTGTGTGTGTGTGTGTGTGGGTGTGAGTGTACCTGCAAGCGTGTGTGTGTATGTGTGAGTGAGTGTGTGTGAGTGAATGTGTGTGTGTGTGTGTGTGTGTGTGTGTGTGCAGGAGGGGGTGAGAAATGAAGAGATGAAGGGGGGGGGGGGGGGGTGAGAGGAGAAGAAGGTAGAAGTGCTGAGTGGTTGGGCTCCGTCTGCCAGGAACAAGGGCCACTATGAGGGAGAGGAAATAAATAAGCCTGCACTGGACTAGGGGTACTTACGGCCCAAACACAATGGCTTGGCATTATAGCCTTCGATTGGCCTTTACTAAGAGACAGGAAGAGCACAAAGACACACTGCCCATCCCCCCCCCCCCCCCACCTCACCCCCGAAAAAAAGGGCAAACGAGAGAGACAGACAGAGACAGCGAAGACACAGAAGACAGAGATAAAGGGAAAAGGAAAGAGACAGAAAGAGAGAGAGAGAAAGAGAGAGAGAGAGAGAGAGGTAAAGGGGGGAAAAAGACAATGATAGACAGAGGGAAAGAAAGGGATGGCGAGATGGTGGAGGAAATAATGAGACAACACAAGCGAGAGTGGCGAGCACACAAGCCTGTTAATAAGCCCTGGCAGGGAAACAGGAGCCTGAGTCAAGAGAGAGGGAGAGAGAGAGAGAGAGGGAGGGAGAGAGAGAGAGAGACGGGTGCTTTTCAATCAGAGGCTCCCCGAGCCGGCAGAGTCCTGATGAGGTACTTAGCACTGCGCTCTGTTCCTCCAAGAACGCGACCGTGAGCAACAGCCCCCTTTCCTCGTCTTCTTGCCCCCACCACCACCACCACCACCGTCACCAAACCCCAAACCCCTTGCCACACAAAGAGATGCCGCGTCGAGCCAGCGCGCCAGGGTTTGCAGCTCGCCGCAGCTCAGAGGCGGCCAATCATCCTGGAAGCCCACAACGGACACACGCGCAGCACTGATGAATGTACACAAGGCGGGCGACGACTATGCCTCCCCACCAGGCTGAACATTTGGGTCGCATGACCGATGCCAGCACAACCAATTCAATACTGGTTTTATTCTGCCAGGGCGGAGGGGGGTGGGGGGGGGGGAGAGTGGCGGAGAGGGGGGCGGGGGGTGGCTGGGGTTTCGGATATTCATTCTTCCTTGATGTGGGTCTTTTAGGGATTTGGTGAATGGCCTGTAATGTTTCACAGTGGCTGCCTCTACCTCCCTTCAAAAATCAGACATAATGGGAGCATATCATTATTTTTGGATTGGGCCCGAGCGAAATCAATATACCGAGGGGGCCTCAAGAAATGATTCCCGCTCGCGGGCGGAAAATCGTTTCTACAGCCGCACAGCCCGTAGAAATACATCATCATCACCTTCCCTAGAACACACGGCGACTTCATTTCCAGCCCTCTAGGCAGGTAGAGCACAAACATGCTAAAGCACATAAAATACTTTAACCAAAGATTTGAAATATAAAAACAACGATTATTGACTGTTTTGTAGCTTGCAATATGGCAGTTTTACCAGACGAAAAGTCCTGTGCCCCTTTTCTCATTTGGATGTTGTTTCCCAATCCCAACACAGCGAGAAATACTGAGTAAGTGTTGCGAGGGAAAACAGAAGTGGCTACAACTGCTAAAATTACCTAGATGTTGATTGCAAAGCCACTCAGCCCCTGCCCTAAATGCAACACCCTTGAGGATAAAAAACAATACTGCATTTACGAGAGAGTGGTTCTGACAGAGTCATTGTACAGCTCTAGCAGTTCAGGTTTGAGCGTTGTGTGTGTGTGTGTGTGTGTGTGTAGGTGTGAGTACCAGCGCCTTCCTGTACGTGTGTGTGTGTGTGTGTGAGTGTGCGTATGTGTGTGTGTGTGTGAATGAGCACAGGCTGAGGTGATTGGAATAATTAACGTGATAATTGAACCATCACGGCGCTCTGCGGTGGAGTGTTATTACTGGAGAAAGCCTTGTGCCTGTGGTGGAGCTGCATTTCGTTTCGTTTACCTACTCTGTCCGCCGTAGCGAAAAGGAAAAAAAAAAAAAAACAGAAACCCAAACCACACACACACACACACACACACACACACACACACACACACACACATACTGGCCGGCCCCTCCGGCTGCGACGCAACGCCGAAGAGCAATTCCGAAATCCCAATAACCCTCGTCGTGAACCGTGAAAAAAACAGATCAATGGCCCGCGCGCCGGAGCGGCCATCGTTACCGCGGAGAGGAACGCCGCGCCCCGCTGCCAGGACAGGAAACCAGGGTGCGGCCGCGGGCTCGAGGAGGCAGGTGGGTGATGTCTAAATGAGCTTTGGGGTAAACAGGCAGATTTGGGACGGTGGGGGAGGGTGGGGGGGGTTACAAAACGCAGCCACCACATTGACGAGTCCTGAAATTGTTGGTACCCTCAGTTTTGCACATACAGCCACAACATGTTAAAATGTGGAGCGCTGAAAGTGTACTGTATGATTTCAGTTTGTGTCACATGGAATTTGAATGAAATGGACTAGTCCTGGAGAAATGATGAACTCCTAACGGTCCTAGGGACCTCAATGGCACTCATCCCTGTGGATACTAATGCTGTAAGCCCATGCCCACGTCTATACCTATGCCCATACATATGTAACCTGACTCTCG
>NC_085009.1:21658941-21673941 GCF_963854185.1 Sardina pilchardus
TGCTGAAGAGTCATTCATAAACTATTTATCTTTTATGAGCTGGTGTTGTCGCCATCCCTAAAGATCACTTGTCAACACTTGCAGTTCCTCTTGCTTTATTGAAGCTTTGATTCAGTTCCTAGGTTGTCATTTTTTGAGGATGGTATGCAATAAAGGAGATGGGTTATTGAAGGGGAGGCAGCTGGAGTAAGTAATAAAACATTTACTGAAAAAATAGCCCTGGAACTCTGGAATTCTCCCCGGGCCTGGGTTGAAATGCAGGGGAAACAGTTGACATTGATCAATAACATTAATATGAAAGTGCGGTGAAACTTGAGACTGTAGAAAAACAGAATAAACCAACAAGACACACAAACACAACAGAATGGACATGCCTGTGAGATCATGCAAGATAACAGGATTTTCTTTTTTAGGAAATGTGCTATAATTTCTTCTCTATTACAAAACTGACAGCTAAGCCTAACTACACGCCAACTTGAAACAGTGAGATTTGACGTTGTGTGGGCTTTGACAACGTTAACGTTATACTATCTCACTGCTAACATTTCGTGTAGCTAGGCCTTCGTGTTAGTCCAGTTACACATCATTACGTAAACTAACAACTGATGTGCTGTCTGTAACCTGCAAGTTCCCCCTCTCATGTAACGACAATTTTAAGTTAACTATTATTTAAAGTTGACTAACGTTGGAAAATGAACATAGACGTTAACTTTAGAAGCTAGCCTGTGTTAAGCAGCTTCAAGCATCGTTTCTTCTTAACGTTACCTTTGACAAGAGAACAAGACTAACCTCACTCACTTTATCGTTACATTTTGACCGTCCCCGTCGATTCCAAACAAATTCCCGTTTCAGTCAGCTTTACCGACCGAGTTGATTTAAAAGCAATTGTATTTTAAACGCCACTGTTTAAGTTTGATAAGGACAGCTAACTAGTTAACATTAACGTTCGCTTCCTGACAACTTTGCTACAGCTGTGCTGTGCGCGTGTGTACATGTAACCATAGAAACGACGCACGCGAGAAGAGTGTGTGTGTGTGTGGTGCGGAAGGACCTTTCAGTTCTCTCTCTCTCACACACACACACACACACACACACACCGGCTAAAAACACGGGCACGCAACACTGCCCATCCAAACAGCAAACTAATGTTGATGCACGTAATGCTTCAGCAAAAATGTGTGCACCTTGTTTAAAATGGAAGATGATCTCTGTCGCCCTAAGCAACATGTTGACTCACTAGATCTAGGTTTGAGGGCACGCGAGGATCTCAAACAGTTGAGAGATTATCGTTGGGCGACATAACGGTTAAAATTCCAAAATGCTAATACTGGATCAAGTGGCCTAGATTCAAAGCGAATTGGTAAGGCCTTATACAAATTACTATAAAATGTATATTTCCAAATTATTCTTAATTGTTTAGCTACTTTCTCTGGAGTCCTGTAAATCGGCGTGTTGTTGAAATATCTTTACACCAGAATCTCTAGATTTGACTCAGAGAAATGTCACGTTGCTAGCTGAGAGTGTGCAGTGTTGTGCATGAAATGAAGAGACAAGTGGAGTGTAAATAGACTACTTGGGTTCGTTTGAAAATTAAAGCCATGAGGCATTTTTCTGTGTAGTTAGCGAGCTACTTATTCAAATGTAAGGTAATGTCTTTCGATCCACTGAACTCCTGTCTCTTCACCCTCTATCCCCCACTCCCAGCCTACGGATGGGTGGTTAGGCGTGCACAGGCAGTAGGCCAAGTGAGAATGTTCCATTCCCAAGTTTATCATGAGTTGTTCTGCAAAGTTTCAAATAGGCCAAGGTCTAGGCCTTGCAAGTCAAACATTGTTTTCTGTCTTGTCTTCATTGTGTAATGACACAAATAGCTTTTTCAGTAGTAGTCTAACATTGTGGTTCAAATGTGCACCTGTAGGATTACTGCACACATCTGAGTGCCTTCAGAGTCTGAATAAAAGCCGTCTGCCAACGCTTTCCAATGTAAGTAACACACTGCACTGAGCAGTCACAGCCAGAGCCACATGTTCGGAGTGCATTTTCAAGTCGTTTTTTCCCACCGCATTTTAATTCCTTAGAGTTCAGAAGAGAGCCACCACCGACAAAAGACAGCATGGGAGTTGAAGTTCATGGCCTGGTTCTGCAATCTTTTATTTAAAAAAAGGGAGATTAAACATTAAATCCTCAGTGCGCGCAGCTCTGATAATGTCACTTAGGCAGTCAACTCTCACCCCATCTCTCCCTAACACTCCTACAGGAAATATGCCAAGGGCCTGCCATACATGCAGCAAGTACACAAACACATACACACTGATAACCTTAAACACACACAGTACACACACACACACACACACACACACTCTCTCTATCCAAGGAGAGTTCACCCTTTGGAATCCTTGTCATGTCCCCCAGGTCTGTCTCTGAATACATTGTTGGACTCAAATTCAATTTAGCCCTCAAGGGCAGATATGGCTCCAGTACGCTTATCCCCTCACCCCTCCCTTTTAAAACAGGGCACTGTGTTGTATATGGACACCCACATTGTACAGCAGAAAAGCTCATTACAAAGGTAGGCCTACGGGAAGACGGGTCTCCTGCACTGAAACAGCTATTCAATGCAGGAAACCTCATTCAGTTATACAGGAAAATGCTTTACATTCAGAGAAGGCCTTTATTTGCTTCTGACAGGAGAGGTCTTCAGGCAGATGAGTGTTTGAAACAGGCCACCGCAGCGTGGATGCAGTGTGTGTAGGTGTGCTAAATTGTGCCGTATTCAGTCGAATAGAGAGTGAAGGCAAGGCAGTGGGGGGCTAATACGCCAGTGACTGTGTTCATAGACAAACAGCTTTAGGCCTGTATGTGTGTGTGTGTGTGTGTGTGTGTGTGTGTGTGTGTGTGTGTGTGTGTGTGTGTGTGTGTGCGTGTGTGCTCTCGCATATGATATTTTTCTCGTCTCATTGTTATATGACCTACCCATGCTATTCAATACTGTTTCTTTGATTAAATCATGCAACGTTCAGGGTTTCCATGCTTGTGTTTCAAGGCCCCATGCCTCTCCACTGACGTCCTCCTGTTCCTCATCAGAGGAGAGGAGAGAGACACACGGCCAGCTGTGTGTAGCGCATAGTCTGCAGCCCACCCATGTGATTTTGAACTGGCATGGATGGTTACCCTACAGACAGCACTGGGTCCCTATGTGGCTCAGTATGTGTCACTCGGTTGCTTGTGCAACCAGGCAGTGAAGCCTGCGGTCCCAGTGTTCAAAGGGTCCAGGGCTGTGCGCCGGTGTCTCGTCTGATTTATTTGGCAGTTTTTCAGCGCATATCACTTATCGTTATCATGACCCAATGGGGTGTCACAGAGATTGCTCCTAAGTTAGATTGCTTTGCTTCCTGCAGGCTTAATTGTCTAATTGCTGTGCTTTTTGGGCTTTCTGAAAAAATGCCATAATTTGACAAACGCCTGTTGTGTAATTACAAAATCTAGAGACCTGCGAATACATTTTTATGAGTCACTACTGCAGTGCTGTGGGTTTGTGGCTTAAAAACAGCAAGTATAATATGGAAAGGTTTTAAACACCAGTTAGAAAGGAAACTGCCGTAACTCCTGAGACTTAGCCTGTTTCATGCCTTCAGGCTTTGTGTTACACGTCCTGTACATTTTGCACTGCAAATTGCAAAGTTTCTTGGGGTTTTTTTTTCCTCCTCAGAGAAAACATACTTTTCAATTTTTACGTCTTTCCCCTCCAGTTGCAACTTGCCTCCAGAAATACTAATGTCATCTTAAAAGTATGTGTTTGACTGAAAAGAGTACTAAGGCATCCTATGGGCTCCGATGTAAAAAGAAAACCCTTTTAATAAGTAATGCCTGGGCTGGAACTCGACTAACTGTTCTCTCTCTCTCTCCCTTCTTTTGCCTTTTTAGATTAATGGTGGAGAGTGACTCTTTTTTTCACTTCTTCGTTTTATTTCTCAATAATTCATTTTTAGAGGGAAGAAATACCAGTGGGTTGCTTGTTCCAGGATCTCAAAGAAGTTTGTGAGGGAAGTTCAAGCTCGGCCAAAGCCTGTATGTGAGATATCGAGCACTTTCAAGGTTCTTTACAGGTTAAGATTTATTGAGATGTCAGTGTGCTCTAACCATAAAATTTGCTTTAAAGAGAGGGGCCCAATTATTGTTGACTAAGAACAACAGAAATAGTGGCAGGCATTTGTCAGAGAGCGTAGATGCTCCTATTTGTTATGAAGCTAATTTACAGTGGACAGTTCATTAAAATGTTTTAAAACATGTTCCATTTGAGCCTAACCCGTAGAGGCCAGTTGTGCCGGAGGGAATTCACTTCTGCGATGATCATATATATGATACATAAAAAAGATGGCTTAGATCTAAAGAATATACATTCTAATGAGGGCCCTGTTATAGAAGATATAGGCCTAAGAGCCTGTTGTGCAAGAGACAATGAGTTGTGAAATCATATCATGAAAAAGGGAAGGCTTGCCAATACTGTGTCAACTCTTACGGTAAACAGATACCTCCATCAAATTTAGCTGTGTATCCTTTAGTAGCTTTTGAAAGACTACAGGGATGTTTTACATTACAAAAACATCAAATAACCCCCGGAAAGTTGGCAACACAAATCTAAATTTTAAAAGCTAGGCCTTTGTTCAAAACACATATTTCTTCATTACTGAGATAAACTTTCTCTGTGCAACAACACTTGTATGTGTAGTACAGCGCCCTCCACAATTATTGTCACCCCTGGTTAAGATGTGTTCTTTAGCTTCTAATAAATTCATTTTTTTTCCAAATAATATAGGACCACAATGAAAAAAAGCGTAAAATCCAACCTTTAATACAAGTGCATTTATTTAGACATGCATTTATTTAGAATGCTATGAGCATTCATAGTGTCTCATACACTCTGTTCAATGCCCCCTTGGTCCAGAATGTCATAAAACAAACAGTTATTAAGATGTATAACAGTGTTGGTCCTGAGAAACACATTCATTGTGTGTGTGTGTGTGTGTGTGTGTGTGTGTGTGTGTGTGTGTGTGTGTGTATGTGTGTGTGTGTCTTTATGTCTTAGTGTTACTTCTAACAACCGCATCGCTATCTTGCTGCACACAACCCATTTATTTTTACAGCCTGACAACAATGCTTTCGGTCTCGCTTTGGCCATGTTCCTTAATTGCATACCGCAACCCTCGTACTTCCAAATTAACCATGCATAGCCCATAAAAGAATTTCATCAACACACAACAAAAGTGTAGTTTCTTTTTTATTGACACACTGAGTTATTATCTACCTGAGGTTCAGAGCAAACCACCACCGCAGTCATTAAGCCTGATTACTCCCTGCTACACACCTCTGGCCCTATGTGGTCATACTGTCAAAGTTCATACAATTCTACACCAACTCAACACATTTTTACATATCAAATGGCCGATCAATAAAAAAAACACCTGTTTAATAGGACCATTTTAAGGATATTAACAACGTGGAAATAAAGAAGGGGGGGGAACACATCATTCGGGAGTGACAGGTTGCAGCCCAGTGGGAGTGCGTGTATGAGTGTGTCGGCAGGCCGGGGCTCCGTATCGATCTGTTGTGGCGTTAAAGGATTAAAAGGTTTGCCGTCCGTCTGGGTTGTTGACAGGGGTTCCGAGTCATTAGTGCCATTAGCATTAAGCCTGCCCATCAATAACTATGTGGATGAGCCATCTATTCCCCAGGGGGTGGGAGGCCAGTGCCACTGCCCACAGCCCAGAAGAGTGAATCGGGAGCAGGCATGGCATCTCTGCTCTGCACTGTAGGCCGGGGTACACCTATGATTTGACAGCTTGGCAGCAGAGTATTTTTTGATAGGATTGAGGGGTGGGAGAGTCGGGATCAGAGCTTTGATTTCAGCGCAATCAGGAGACTAAAACGCAGTTCAAACAGTCACATCAACGTGATGTGACGACATGCATGTGTGTGTGTGTTTGTGTGTGCTGAGTGAGTCTATGCGTGGGTGAGTGTGTTGTATGTGTGTGAGAGGGAGTCACACTTGTTTTGTATTGAACTGTAATCATGAAATAAAGCCATTTGACAATGTTCCTAACGTTGACCATCACATTGTTCTCATCTAGAGTCTATGGGGCAGTGTGTATTTTAGATTGAGTGGTTCCCTATTCCAGTGGGCATGCAACTCTACCTACTGCTGCATACATATACTGTACTGAACCTACTCTGTCCTACAGCAAAAAGGCAGTAACTATGCCGAGTGCAAACTGAAAACAAATGACCTTGTTCCTGTTGTCCAGCCTAAGTATACAGTAGGTGGGTTATTGGACATGGAGGTCATAACTAATTTTCGACAAAAAAATGCAGTTACTGCCTTTTTGCTTTGTAAGGCAGTACTGGTGTCCCGGTGACTAAGTAGACAGTTGCTGTAGCAAGCTGAAGCCAGTTATTTAGTGAGGTGTGCCAAGAGTCTGCCTGCGAGCGGCCCAAGGTGAAGATGGCCAGTGAAGGCGCTGGCACAGGCAGTCATCTGAGAGCGGTGAGGGACTGGGATGTTATTGGAAGTAATGGCCTTTTGAACGGGACGCTCAGTCCCAGGGCTCACCAGTGAGCAGCTGCTGAATTAGTGACACACGGTGACTGAGGCTCTTAGCCAAGGCTAGTGTACGGTTGCAGCAGTTCCTCAGCTCTGCACTGCCGTGTGTGTGTGTGTGTGTGTGTGCGCGCGCGCGTGTGTGTGCGTGCGGTGTGTGTGTGTGTGTGCGTGGTGGCAGTGCCTACAGCTCGTCGTGCAGGCTGCGCCCTTCGGCCGTGTCCAGAGCGCCGATGAGGAGCAGCGCTCCCGTGGGCTTGTCCGTCACCATGACGATGAAAGAGTGGTCTGCGTAGAAGAGCTTGGGCTTCTCCACCTCCACCTCATCCTCCTCGTCCTCCCCCTCTTTCTGACCTGACTGGGGGGCCAGCTCCAGGGACGCCCAGTGCATTACACCCCCCAAGTGAAGCTTCCCCTTCGACCCCCCCAGACCAGAGAAGTCGGCCTTCGCCTTGTCCCAGGCGTCCGACAAGCCTAGCGATGACAGGGCAGCCTGAGTGACAGAGAGAGAAAGAGAGAGAGAGGGAGAGAGAGAGAGGGAGGGAGGGAGGGAGAGAGAGCAGTAAACGGCCATTCAGTTAACACAAGGTTCCTACACATTATGGATTTTTTCTCTTTTTTTTCCCCAGTTCTTATTAGTAAAAGAGGCTTAACAATATTGGCGGAATACAAATACTGTATCAGCATGTTAAAGGGAATAATAATTGAGTTTGGAAATATGGAATTGTGGAAAATGTGCAGAAAATCTGCTGGATGACATGCACTGGGTAACACAGACACAATTCCTCCATATTTTGGGAGACAGTTTAGGCCAGTGGCGAGAAAGCCATTTTTTCTACCTCCTAACCCTGCAGCAAAGGATTGTGGGAGGGAGTCAAACAGCCCTTTCTAGGGCAGGTGAAACCATAACTACAGAACAATGTGTAAAGAAACAACAGGGAGGAAAGGTGGTGAATCAATACTTTTTGAGCTATTCCTCTGTCTCACACTTAGTTCTCAGCGCACACATATTCCTCAGCTTTTCCCCCGCTTCTTAAAATGGTGACAGATGCCCTTGTTTTGGAGCCGCGGTACAAACTGGGCGACAGTAGCCGCAGTGGCTGGCAGCAAGGGAGGGATGTAGTGGTGGCAAGTGTGTGTGTGTGTGTGTGTGTGTGTGTGTGTGTGTGTGTGTGTGTGTGTGTGTGTGTGTGTGTGTGTGTGTGTGTGTGTGTGTGTGTGTGTGTGTGTGTGTGTGTGTGTGTGTGTGTGTGGTGGGGTGAGAGTCTGGGAGAAGAGGGATGGGGAGCATGAATAATTTAGAAACGATCCCCCTGACCTGCAGCTCCTCCGTTTGTTTTTCTTCTGATATGAATTCGGCAGGGAGATGCCGGCTGACAGGTACTTTATATCTGCACAGATGAGGTCCGGCATAAACAGCACTCTCTTCCTCACCACAGAAAGGTGAGAGAGAGAGAGAGCGAGGGGAGGAGAGAGAGGGCAAGAGAGGGAGAAAGATAGGAGGAGGCTATGAGTGTGTGTGTGTGTGTGTGTGTGTAGTATGTGCCTATCTTATCACGTGTTATGTTGTCTGTACTATCACTATTTCAATGTGTTTCTATGTTTCCATGTTTTATGCTTTGGCAACCTGTTTTTTTCTGTTTAAACTATCATGCATATAAAATGTATTAAATTGAACTGAGAGAGCGTTACGGGGTGGAGAGCTAGAGGGCGTTGAAAGATTCCGGGGGAGTTTCATCCACGGAGGGAGAGAGAGCTAGAGAGCGTTGAAAGAAGTCCAGGGGAGTTTTAAGAGAAAGAGCTAGATAGCGTCAGCAAAAGACCAGGCAAGTTTTGACCATTGTGGGAGAGAACTAGATAGCTTCAGCAGAGGACTAGGTGAGTTTTGACCATGGTATGAGGTTAATACACGTGGGTAGTTAATATGGTATTAATATAGTTTTGTTTCTTTTAACTTACATAGAACACTGTCCTGCGACATACACAATGCGGCTAATATGTGGAAAATTACTGTAGGCCAGTTTCGACCATGGTAGAAAGCTAGACATGGTCAGCTAAAGACTAAGCAAGTTTCAACGATGGTGGGAGAGCTAGACAGTGTCAGCAGAAGACTAAGCAAGTTTTGATCATGGTAGGAGAAAGCTAGACAGCATCAGAAGATGACTAGGCGAGTTTCAACCATAGTGGGAGAAAGCTAGACAGCATCAGAAGATGACTAGGCAAGTTTCAACCATGGTGGGAGAAAGCTAGACAGCATCAGAAGATGACTAGGCAAGTTTCAACCATGGTGGGAGAAAGCTAGACAGCATCAGAAGATGAGTAGGTGAGTTTCAACCATGGTGGGAGAAAGCTAAGCTAGACAGCATCAGAAGATGAGTAGGCGGGTTTCAACCATGGTGGGAGAAAGCTAGACAGCATCAGAAGATGAGTTGGCGAGTTTCAACCATGGTGGAAGAAAGCTAGACAGCATCAGAGGATGAGTAGGCGAGTTTCAACCATGGTGGGAGAAAGCTAGACAGCATCAGAAGATGAGTAGGCGAGTTTCAACCATGGTGGGAGAAAGCTAGACAGCATCAGAAGATGACTAGGCAAGTTTCAACCATGGTGGGAAAAAGCTAGAAAGCATCAGAGGACGACTAGGCAAGTTTCAACCATGGTGGGAGAGCTAGACAGCGTCAGAAGACGACTAGGCAAGTTTCGACCATGGTGGGAAAAAGCTAGACAGCATCAGAAGATGACTAGGCGAGTTTCAACCATGGTGGGAGAAAGCTAGACAGCATCAGAAGACGACTAGGAGAGTTTCCATAAGCTGGAGTCGGCCCTCTGTGATGCTACCAACAAGTTGCCGCGGTCCACCAGCCTCCTTCATCTGACATGATAATGAGTAACGTTATTAGACAGGGCACAGACCCTCTCCTCTATGCTCAATCGCCTGATATACTCCACAGAAGCCATTCAGCGGAGAGGCTGCATACAATGTCACAGGCTTCATTGACTTCACAGACGGACACAGTCTAAATATGTCCACACTTGCCGTTTGGTAGAGTGGTTGCCTGCTCATCCCACCTATCTTTAGGCCAGGCGCTGCACAAAGTAAACAAAGGTAAAACAAAAGAGAGTGTCCGCACACCAGAGTCGTTCCCGACCTTTAATTAAAAACCGGCAACGCTTCGACCCGGCAGGGTCTTTAACACCTGAAGAGCACCCTGCCGGGTCGGAGCGTTGCCGTTTTTTAATTACAGTTTGGGAGCTAGTCTCTCTCGGTGTGAGGACATTCTCTTTTGTTTTATCTAGCCTAAATATGTCCACACACGATAATGGCCATTAGAATAGAGAAAATGAGGTAGTTTCATACGTAAGTAGTCACCTCAACAGAGAAAGCGAGTGATAGAAAAAGAGGTTTCTGTTTCCATTTTTTTTTTTACTCGAGTTCTACTGTTGCTGTGCCTGGTTTGGCAACACAATGTATGATTTGTCATGCTAATAGAGCACGCTTGGATTTGAGAGAGAAAGAGAGGGAGCGCGGTGAGACAGAGGAAAGGAATGCAGCCACACAAGGCTTTGGTCATCTGCACTAACCTGGTAGGACCTTGCATAGTCCTCTGCGTTCCTTTCACAGATGACGCGCGCACAAACACACACACACACACACACACACACACACACACACACACACACACACACACACACACACACACACACACACACACACACACACACACACACAGAGTCCTGCTGCTCTAATGCACTTGTATTGTCCTCATCCATTATTTCTCCCCTCTTCCTCCCTCCTCCCTCTCCCTCTACTTCATCACTGTCTTCCTCGGCTGCTGTGCCACCTCGCCAGCATGTTCATCCCTCATCTGCCCTTTCTGCGCTCGGTTTTATCCCTCTCTCTCTCTCTCTCCCTGTCCCTCTCTCTTTTTCTCTTCATTTCTCCAGCACACTCCCTCCATCTCTCTCCCTCTTCTCTTTTTTCTCTTTAATCCGCCTGTCAAACTTTGCACTTGTTCTCCAGTCAACAAAACACTTCTTCTTCTTCTCTACCCCCCCCCCCCGCCCCCCCCCCCCCCCCCCCCCCGTCCCTCTCGTTCTCTCCTGTTGTCATTTTACATTAAATGTATGTTCGCATTCAGAATGATTTTTGCGCAGGACTGCGGTGTCGTAACAAACGCACCGGAAACGACAGTTGTCACAACAGCTCAGGACGAGCCAAAATTAGCATAGCTAATGAGCATGGCGCTAAAAGATGGATGCTACGCTCCACTCAGGTTCATGCACTTGCACATAGCAGGCTGCATAATGTGCGCTCTCTGCGGGTCCCTGTTGCAGGGGCCATCAGGCTCTGCTGTTCGCTCTTCCCTTTGCACGTTGGCTGGGAACGGAGAGAGCACACTATGCTCCTGTGTCGTTACCTCATGACACTATTCAGGCGGGACAGGCGGGAGTCACTGCCAGCGGAATACATTTAGCGACTGCATGCCATTACAACCCAGCTCGTGTAAGATTCAGAGGGCCTGGAAGGAGACAGAGTCATCTGTTCTGTTTTTAAAGAGAGAGGATGAGAGAGAGAGAAAACGAGAAAGAGAAAGAAAGAGAGAGGGAGAGAGAGATGTGCTGGCTGAAAGGGAACTTTTTGCAAACTTCTTCAATGTGGGCAGTGTAGTCGTGCACCGTTTTTTTTTTTTGGGGGGGGGGTGTTTCCCCCCCCCCCCGTGATGCGTGCCTCATGAAGATTTCAGCTGTGCCATTTGTGAAAGATTCAGCAGCGGGACGTGCAATGCCACATCGAGTTGCGGCCGCGCGCTGACTTCTCCCCTCCGGCTCCGGCGTGCTCCGGCCTGACCTATCACGGCTCGCCACCGCCGCCGCAGCGGCAGGAACATGGCATCCTGTTTCCCTGCCGCGCTTCCTGTCACTAGCCATCACCATATTGATTAGGCATCCGTCTCTCTCTCTCTGTCTCTCTCTCTCTTTTTCTCTATCTGTCTCTTTCTCTCTCTATAGCATCTCTCATTTGTTTACTTGCTCTTGAAGATTAAAAAGAAATAAACACAGCATGCATTTACTCACTGCAAAGGCTTGTGTCGTGGGGAGGTGGGTTCATTTTAACGTGCAAACAGGTTTTAAATATTGATCGTGCCCATCACACTTTGATAGGTAGGAATGGGGGGTTGACGGCAGGCAGGGCATGAGGGAAAGTCATGGTGAAGATGCTTATGGTTAAAACTGAGCCCACGTACAGGCTTCCAAGACCAGTTATGTGCCACTACCAGCAATGCAGGCGTGATGGAGCAGTTCGAACATCACTGACTGACAATCGGTTGACCCGGGTTTGATTCCCACCGTCGAGAGTCCATGACGCTTTGGATAAAAGCGCCTGATAAATATCAGTCAACTTCAAATATCAGTCAACCTCAGCCACAAGCGGTATTGAATAAGGTTAAAACTGTTGGACTTACTGTAGGTTAAAGTTGGGGGACTGTTTTATTGGTGGACTATTTTTGCCATCACCCTTTGAGCTACGTCATAGCACAATGTATCAGGCGTGTTTGGTACTCCTAAAATATGAGTTTTGACTAGGGCCGGGACTTTAGCGCGTTAATTACGATTAATTAATTACACAAACATTAATGCGTTAAAAAAAATGACGCATTTTAATCGTATGCCTATTTATTTTTGCACCGCGGAACGTTTCTCACTGGATGAGTTTCAGACGGACCAATTATACTGGAGCACCAAGTAACGCGCATGAGTTCGGTTCAGACAAAACAAACCACAGTGGCACAGTGAACATGAACAAAGAAGCTGATGTGACCGCGTTGGTTGGCCCCGTGGATGGGAAATGTTGTTACAAAAAACAAACGGATGGAAGCGTAGATAAGAGCATGGTTGTGTGCAACCTATGCAACAAGGACGTATCACCGCATGTATCACCTCAGTGCAAAACATAAAGCAGCTAGCTGCTAGCGTGGACAAAGTATTGTGATACTCCAGACACTTGAGGGAAACCTCTGAGCTTTATTTATTAAACAAATAGCCACAACTCACGCTTATAACAGTAATCCACCGCACCTAATTCCATGTCCAACTTTCATAGACCTAAAAGAAACTTCACACTCAGAACCGCATACAAGCACACACGCACACACGTAAACTCCGCCCCCCAGTTCCCCTTAAAGGGACACAACAATTTCATGAACTCAACTCAAGGTAACAGGTGACACAATTAACAGGATATCACAGTATTATAGTTTACAGAAGGTCTACCTATCTATAGGCTACAAGAATTTCTGAAAATGTACTATTTCTAAATATGGTATTGCTACACTTTATGGCAAAAATTGCACTGGTCTGTTGGACTTATTAATAAACAATATTTTTGTTGCTTAAGCTTAGGCCTATGTATTCGGTCATTATCCAATAGTAGGCTATACTAAAAATCCATGTGAAAAAAAAATACTTCTCACTGTTCTCAGGTCATATATTTATATACAATTAAAATGCGATTAATTTCGATTAATTAATTACAAAGCCTCTAATTAATTAGATTAATTTTTTTAATCGAGTCCCAGCCCTAGTTTTGACATGAAATGGTCTTGATGAGAGATGGCCTTGTTGGTGATGACAAGAGAATCTTCTCAAGATTTCTGTTAGCAAACTGCATCAAATCGATGCTGCATAGGCAATCCTGGCTTTCCGTCTTAAACCCACTCACAAGCCGACATAAATCTCCGCCATAACACTCTCCTGTTCAGGACTGACAACGTGAGGCTGCAGGCCTTCACACAAATCTGAGATGAATCATCATCTACAATCTCCTCCACAGCCTCCATTTTAGAGTATGTGCAATTTGTTTTTTAGCCTGTTTAAATGGCAGAGCACAGACAGGCCCTGTGGCTTTGATAAGACACACAGCACACGGTGAGCTTGCCTCCCATATTAAATGGCTAGCGTGAATGTTTTAATTAATTTCTGGCAAGACTGGAGTCTGCTTAGGGAACCTGTTGAGAGTGCAAAAGAGGAAAAGAGCAGAGAAGGGGGAGGAGGGTGGCGAAGGAGAAACGCAAAAGATGCTGCGGGAGTAAGAGAGGGAGAGAAAAGGAGAAAGAGAGAGGGGGAGGAGGGTGGCGAAGGAGAAACGCAAAAGATGCCGAGGGGAGAAAGAGAGAGAGAGAAAAGGAGAAAGAGAGAGAGAGTGGGAGGAGGGTGGCGAAGGAGAAACGCAAAAGATGCTGAGGGGAGTAAGAGAGGGAGAGAGGGAGAAAGAGAGAGAGAGAGGGTGGTGTTCTACGGCTGCTGGTTCTCAACTTTGGCATAGCGGTGTGTGTGTGTGTGTGGTTTGTGTGTTGGGGTGGTGTGTGCGGAGGCAGACAAACAGAGAGCGCTGTGATGCATCACCTCCAATGACGCTCCTTGCTCGCGCAAAAGCACGTCTGCCAGATGGAGGCGAGGTGGGGGCGATGGTGTGTGTGTGTGTGTGTGCGTGTGTGCATGTGTGTGTGTGTGTGTGTGTGTGTGTGTGTGTGTGTGTGTGTGTGTGGCAGGGTTGCAGTGAGGGAGGGCGATGTGGGGACACGAAGGAGATGACACAGACAGAAGCCAGCTCTGAGTGTGAGAGAGAGAACTACTCACACAGTTCATGGAGCGGGGAGGCGCCGAGCTCAGCAAGAGAGCTCATGTTTTCTCTCTCTCTCTCTCTCTCTCTCTCTCTCTCTCTCTCTCTCTCTTTTCTCCTTCTCTCCCTCCCTCTATACAACACTCTCCCCTTTTCACTCCCCTAGTGAAACTCTCTTTTCCTCTGTCTCTTTCAATCTCCAACACACTGTGTTTCTCTCACTCTCTCTCTCTCTCTCTCGTTCGACTCTTTCTCCTGAAGTTCTGCACACTCTTCTCTCTCCTCCCACTTTTTTCCTGTTTTGGGTCTGTTCTGTTCTTTCTCTCTCTCTCTCTCTTTCTCTGTGTGTGTCTTCCACCCCACCCCCATCTCCTCTTCCTTTTATCTCCATAATTCATCGGCGTCTGCTGAGGCTGCATGCTACACACAGCTATATGTCCAAGTGAAGCATAAACATCAACAAGATCAACATGAAAAGGCGTGACTGCCGCCCATGCATTATGCAGGAGGCACACGAGACACTGGAGAGGCTGCTGCTGCTCACAACAGTGTGTGTGCACCGTGCAGAAGTTCGGGACACAGAGGGGGAGAAAGTGTGGAGAAAGTGTGGAGCGTGTGAGTGTGTTTGTTTGTGTGTGTGTGTATGTGTGTGTGTGTGTGTGTGTGTGTGTGTGTGTATGTTTGTGGTGTGTGTGTGTGTGTGTGTATGTGTGTGTGTGTGTGTGTGTGTGTGTGTGTGTGTGTGTTTATGGTGTGTGTGTGTGTGTGTGTGTGTTTGTGGTGTGTG
>NC_085009.1:21678941-21691441 GCF_963854185.1 Sardina pilchardus
CGCCATGCTGTCCGACCCGCGGCTGGTGTCCGGCGCCGGGGCCACCGAGGCGGCGCTGTCGGTCCGGCTCTGCGAGCGCGGGCTCCGGCTGCCGGGCCTGGAGCAGATGGCCGCGCACGGCTTCGCCCGGGCCCTGCTGGCGCCGGCACGCGCCCTCGGGGAGAACCGCGGGACGCCGGCCGACATGGCCGTCACCCGGATGCACGAGGCCCTCCGCCGACGGCGTCGCCCGCAGGGGGAGAATGTCGCCCATGGGCCTCACGAGAGGCCGGACGATGAGGAGGAGGAGGAGGAGGAGGAGGAGGAGGGTGACCTGCTGGAGCCGCTGGTGTGCAAAAGCAGCGCCCTCAAGAAGGCCACCACAGCGGTGCTGTCCATCATGTCCGAGCTCCACAGCAAAAGCCCGGGAGAGAAAAGAACCCACTCAGAGAGCCCAGAATTCTCACCGGCACCGGAGCCAGGAAATCAGCCCTTCCAACAGTCATAACAACGCCACAGGCTACAGGCCCAGCTCTGATGATTATTACATTATATTACATTAAATCAGATTCATTTTGATTGAGCAGGATTAAATATATGACCGAAAGAAATAATGTTAGTGTAGTCTCTTGATGAGGTAAGAAACCCATACTCTCTTTGGGTCTGGTCCAGGCTGCTCACATCCTTGTACTGCAGAGAAAACTGTAGTTTTAGCCCTTAATGCGTTTACAGAAAGGTAAGCCAATAGAGGACATACGAAAGCAGCCAAAAGACACAACACTCGCTGGGTTTACATGGACCTCGAGTATGCTGGTTATTAATGGATTTTGAAGTTTCAGGATTTTGTGTTTGCGCATGTTAACATCATGTCCCAATTTCAGAAATCTGAAAGAAACTGGGATACTGCAGAACACACCAAAGACGGCACCACAACATAATGTGGTCTTTTGTAGCTGTAATCAGTTACCGGGATACTAGCACTTATCATGTGCTGTTATTATTCAAGGATATTAAATATTCAGGGACATTAATAACCAGATTTCCTCTGGATCCATATCCTAAATATGATCAAAGTCTAGATAAGCTTCATATCCAGGATACCAGAGTGTGTGTTAACACAGTCATTGTTGGAGTAGAAGGTACAAAGTACAATGACAAAGCCGAAAAAGAACAAGATATTTGATGTGTGACAGAGACACAAGTAACGCAGATAGTTGCTAGACATTTGCATTATTTATGCTAAGGACACTCACAGCTTGTCCTCATCACTTTTAGAAACTATCCATTATTAACTTTGTCATTTTTCTGAAAGCTTTTATGTCACCAAATGTGCTGAGCACATTTTGGGCAAAAAGAAGTCCCCTGTGCTGGTACTTGAAGGCTGAGTGAACAGGTGGCATTCACTTCCAGCGGGGAGAGGGCATTTACTAAATGTCAAACCTTGAGAGGCTGTCGAAAGACAATCCAAGCGCACATCAAGTAATTTAAAGGTACACTATGCAGGTTTAGGTATTTTTGGTAGACTGTAAAGCTGCTGCTAGTGTTGCGATACAGTGTATTTATATTTCAACTCTGCTGTTGTAAATAGCAAACTTCTTGTGACGTATCCCCCCTGTACACAATGACAATGCTTTTGCTGTGGAGGTGAAGGATTAATACCAGGCAAAAAAACGATCTCCAAAGAGCTATTATCTACTGACGAGGTAATGTTTCATGATTCTCACAAGATTTGTCTGGGTGCTGTTCTTGAAGTCGCATGGCTGGTTTTCTCCGTAGTGACTCACTGTATCTATGCTGTATAGCAATATTAGGTTACAGGTGAATGATTCGCCTATCACAAGTTTGTTTACCATCAAATTGGCTTCGTATAGGTGAAAATCTTGCATAGTGTACCTTTAAGAAAGAGACAAGTACTAAACTAATGTCAAAGTAGAAAAGGTCAAATTAATTGAAACAGGAAGGTAGAAGCAGTACATGTATTTGCCCACTGCCAACTGTGCACCCTGCCAGTTTTATATAGTTTTGGGTCTTTCAAGAGGGGTCTAAAGACATATCTGTTCAGCATACACTTAATTAATTAAGTGGTTCTTTTTTAATTGGTAAGTTTTGGACTGTCTGAGGGCTGACGTCTGAGGGGCCAACGTCTTTCAGAGTGGAACTTTAGTTGGTGGGTGACAGGTGAATAAGTTGAGCATTATCTGAAGGACTGGGTACAGGCAGTCCATTGCATTTGAGTCCGTTGAGTGAGCTAGTTGTTATGGTGTTGTATAACCTACTGCAGGTTGAGTGACCTGGTTGTTATGGTATAGCGTAACCTACTCCAGGTTGAGTGATCTGGTTGTTATGGTGTAGCGTAACCTACTGCAGGTTGAGTGATCTGGTTGTTATGGTGTAGCGTAACCTACTGCAGGTTGAGTCACCTGGTTGTTATGGTGTAGCGTAACCTACTGCATGTTGAGTGATCTGGTGGTGATGGTGCAGTGCTGCGTACCTGCAGGTTGAGTGATCTGGTTGTTATGGTGTAGCGTAACCTACTGCAGGTTGAGTGTGCTGGCTGTTATGGTGTAGCGTAGCCTACTGCATGTTGAGTGATCTGGTCGTGATGGTGCAGTGCTGCGTATATGCAGGTTGAGTGATCTGGTAGTGATGGTGTAGCGTAACCTACTGCGGGTTGAGTGATATGGTTGACATGGTGTAGCGTAACCAACGGCAGGTTGAGTGATCTGGTTGTTATGGTGTAGCATAGCCCACTGCATCTAGAGTGATCTGGTGGTGGTGGTGCAGTTCTGCGTACCTGCAGGTTGAGGGCGCTGGTGAGGTTGACCCTGGGCAGGGACATGGATACGCTGGTGGTGCGGAGCTTGCTGTGCCAGCGCTGCAGCTGCTCCAGCGTCAGCAGCTTGTCCAGGCGCTCCAGGCCCTCCACGAGGAACGGCAGCAGCAGCAGCATGCTGGAATGGCCGCCCCACAGGTCCACCTCCAGCACCTGCACCATGTTCTCCACGTCCTCGTAGTGACGGTGCACACCTGCGGGACACACATGCAGCACCAAGAGTGAGTGAGTGAGTGAGTGAGTGGGTGGGTGGGTGGGCAGGTGGGTGAGTGAGTGAGTGAAAGTAGGTGAGTGGGTGAGTCAGTGGATGAGTGAGTGAGTGAGTGAAAGTGGATGAGTGGGTGAGTGAATGTGGATGAGTGGGTGGATAGATGGATGAAGTGAGTAAACGAAAGAAATGGTGAATGAGTCACTGAGTGGATGGATAAAAAAGAGAGTGAGTGGGTGGGTGGAAGAGTGAGCAAGAGTGATTGGGTGAGTGAGTGGGTGGGTGGATGAATGAATAAATGAGTGAATGAAAGAAACGGTGAATGAGTCACTGAGTGGATGGATGGAAAAAAGAGAGTGAGTGAGGAGATGGATAAAAGAGATTGAGTGAGAGAATGGATGGATAAAAGTTTGAGTGATTGAGTGGATGGATGAAAGAGAGCGAGAGTGAATGGGTTCATGTTGATTGATGGGAGGTGTAATTTCGGTCATCCTGGGCCCAGGTAATTTAGTCTCAAGATCAGGTAGAAGAAAATTACAGGTCAAACACAAATGCACAGCCAGCTGGATGACTGTGAGGAGAGCATGTAAACTGACAAAAAAAAGTGCATTAGATTAAAATTACAGATTCCAAATAAGGGAATATGTCAAGTTGGCCAGATATGAAGGATTTGGTGGAAACTGGTGCTAAACTTACCATGGGCACATACTGCCCTTGACTTAAAGTGTAAAAAATAAGGTAAAATCTGAAAAAAGGTGTTATGACATTTCCACATTTCAAAATCGGTGGAAGACGCAATAGATCCCTAATGCTGGAGAATACTGGAAAAAATATGAGAAGGTCTCTTTAGAACCATTGAAATTCTCCAGTGGATGTGAGAGAAACCATCTGACCCACAACGACCTTGATTCAGACGGAATTAAAGATGACACTTCTGAGTGTGTGGTGTGGTGATACGATCACACGCGGCATTCAGAGCAGAAAAATGTTTTCATTTATTCCGAGCGCAAATCACGCACGTATATTTTATTTCATATTTCTCGCGCTTTCAAGCACCACATCAAAAGTTGAAAAGTCCTCTCGCCACACTCACAAAGGTTAGCAACATAAATGTTAACAGCTTTGCTTTAGAAATCGAATCAAAGGCGAGGTGAGACCGGCCGTGTGTGTGTCGACGCTGAAAAGGCCGACATGATTTAAACGGCTAATATGTTTTTGTTTTTTTTCCTACCTTCGCCGTTGTTTATTTCCCAGGACAACTGCCAAGCAATTCTTCTCTCTCTCTCTCTCTCTCTCTCTCTCTCTCTCTCTCTCTCTCTCTCTCGCCATATTGCTAAAAAGTCCAGCATGAGAAGAAACAGCATCAATTTTCTGAAAGACGGATCAATGAAACCATGTGGCTCAGGGCCAGAGGAAGTGGACGGGGAAAGTGGCCTGAAGTGTGCTCAGTGTGATGTCGCCCGACTCCGCAAAAAAAAAAAAAAAAAAAGAACACTTTGCCCACAGAACACACCGTCACAGGAAGTCCAATTTGACCTTTTTACTAAAGCGATGAACGTCTCGGAATGGAAGAAAAAAAGAAATCAAAATAAATCAGAGCTGGAGCAGAAACGGCATGCACGCGGTAAAGGTTGACACACCTTGCATCATTTATTCCTCCAGGTGCTCCTCTGCATCTCAATCTGTGAGATGTGTGTACAAATGATGTGTGTACAAAGGGAAATGTTTTCAGCAAAGACAGGCTGTGGAGTACTGGATGTGCTACAGATATATAGCCTATATGCTTAGGTAGGCCTACAGATGCATTGTTGACCGATTAGTATGACTCACATGGTTTTACATTAGAAAGGATAGGATAGAAAAGGATAGAAAGGATGGAAAGTCTAAACTGTGGCTAAGTTGAATGCGGAGGTGTTATGTATGTGTAAGAAACTTTGCACATTGATACATCTGAAATGCTTTATTATAATTGCATGACAATGGTAAGAAAATGTACTTACAATGTTAAGCAAGAGTGTGGATATACAGGATGCTGCACAACTGTGTGTCATTTTGAATATTACCGTAATTTCCCGACTATTAACCGCGGCTTATACATTGATTTTGCAAAATGTCTTCAGCTATGAGGTTAATACTGGGGGGCAGTTAATATGGTGTTAATATGGTTTTGTTTCTTTTAACTTGCATAAAACACCGTCCTGCGGCTTATACACAATGCGGCTTACAGTATATGCGGGAAGTTACTGTATGTTGGAGCTGTTTTATATTAGTTTTTCAGCAAGGACATCACCAAGAGGAAATAAAATGACGAGGCTGAGTTTACAGTAGGTGAGGTAGGAGATTAAAGGATCCACGTTTATCCTTATTCATTTGACTTGGTGAATGGTCCACTGACATCGTTAGAAATGTCGCCCTATTGGTTCTGCTGCCCACAACATTTTAATTTTGGATACTAACTGGATGAAGCTACCCTTCCAAAATCTGGACTCCATGGTAAAGCTGCTTTATTATGAAACAAATAATGATCATGACTATTTTGTTCAATACTAACTAATTAGATTATTTTATCCAATTACTAAATGATTTTGGAAATATCACCAATTTTCTAAACAAAGGGGTGTGATGGATTTAAAACTCGACCTAAAACTGGAATGAAAAATGGAATGCAGCTAAATAATCCTTATATTTCGATGTTTATTTACATTGGAGGTCTTAATTGACGATTAATTGCCCCTCCTACCCCATGGTTGAGAGTGAACATACCTGATCGATGCATCATGGGAACTCTTGTGTACTTGACTCCTAGGAAATTACGCAGGTCTTCGCTCGACTCCGCAAAGCCGCGGTCCCACAAACCTACAGACGAAAGAAAGAAAAAAGACAAGATATGACCTCCAGAGACCTCTCTCTCTCTCTCTCTCTCTCTCTCCCTCTCCCCCCATCCTTCCCTCCCTCCCTCTTTCACTCACTCATACAATAGGCCTACAGCCGTGAAATATGCGCTGAACTATTCTGAGCGAAACCACAGGGTCAATTATACACATTACACAAAGATACAAAAGAGGGCAGAGCATCACACAAAGAGAGAGAACGAAAGAGCACATACATGAGAGACTGAGAGAAAAGAGAGAGAGAGAGCAAAAAGGGAAAATGGGAGGAGGGGGGCAACGAAGATTGGGAGGGTGAAATGAGGAGGCCCAGAACGCATTATTACAGTCCATTAAACTCATTACGTGCGCTAACAAAGATGGGATTCGATAAAAGAGACTATTAGTGGGGATTACGGGCACACATGCTTCTCCCGGTAGACTCTCTGTCTGTCCCCTCCTCGCTCGTTCGTCCTGGATGGCCACACCAGCAGAAAAGCCGGCTTTCTGCGGACCGGCCACCGAACACGTCTGGGGGGGGTCGAAGGGGTTACGACGAAGGGGTTACGACGGGTCGACCTCCTTCTGTTGTATTTCACTGCATCAGAAAATGAGCTCCATATGCTCCACACAAAGCAAGGAGATGGAATGGGGGGTGATGATGTTTTTCTTTTGGTATTTCACCATAGCACCAAAACATTGGGACACACACAACTAAAGGGCTGAGGGGAGATGGTGGTCTTTGGCGCATGAACTACTGACTGAATTACACCCTGTTAAAGCCACATAGGCTGCCAGTAATGGGTGGTAGAGTTTGCAAAACAGTCGTTGTCCTCAGTCCCCCTGTGACCTCAAGGGGCATGCTAATCCACGAAATGGGCTGTTTTGATTCTAGCTGGAGCTGAGATCACAGCGAGCGGCATTGCTGCGAAACCACCAAAAGCGTTGCTCGAGCGTTGTTCGAGCGTTGCCCCAGTTTTACATTAAAACTGTGTGCGTATCCACTGAGCGCTTCGCACATCACGCGGTTCAGGGCCGACGAGGGAAAAAACAAAAACAGGATTGATTACAGTACACCACCTGAGTCATGACGAGACGCTGAGAAACCTGACATCGTCTGGCGGAGAAACGCGGAGAACACACAGGCTCGCTGGTCGGGACGCCAGCCAATCGTTGCGTACCGCACCTCGGCATGCGAGTGGATCTGAAAGGGCCTGTGAAAACGCGCGTGGAGGAAGTCTAGCCTTTCGACTAATTATGAGGCCCTTATGACACACTATCCTCTCGAAACATCAGCGAAAACAAACACAACGTTATTACCGCAGGAGCAAGTCGGGGGCTGAGAAGCAGGCAAGCGAGTTCCTGCTATACCTGACTACCTGAGTGCCTGGAATACCTCAGAGGATTTAGTGTCATCGCAAAAACTTGGCCGTCACTCAAAAGCAAACGAGAGAGAGAGAGAGAGAGTGGCGACCGAGATCTCTGGACGGATCCCGCGCCCAATAGTCTGGTCTAGACATGCCATGGAGTCAGGCAACAAGTTGGATGGCACAGCCCACAAAGCCAATGGAGCTAAAGAAAGACAGCCAAAATCCCCTTATTAATTAGCATACCCTAAAAAAAACAATGCAACAATTGTGTGGCTACAGTCTCAGAGGCAAGACAGAAGAAGAGGGGAGAAAAAAACAAGTCGCACCCATCCCGTTGACAAATACAAACCCAAACCACAAAAGACTGCAAGGGAGGGAGGGAGGGAAGGAGGGATGAGGAAAAAAAAGAAAAAACGAGAAACCAGCCCCAGGGAGGACAGCCATGCCACCTTCCACTTCTCTCATCAGCTACTTGATTAAGCGAGGCTGCAGAGTTCAGGGAGAGACCGCGGGGCTGTTATTATAGGTTAAAATGGGCGTGCATTTGTTGTGGGTTTATTTTTTCGCCTTTGTTGCGTTTATCTGTAAATGGGGCTGCGGGCAGGCTGCAGTCAGCGCTGAAAACCAGCTCTGTTTCTCACATCTCTCTCTCTCTCTCCCTCTCTCTCTTTCTTTCTCTCTCTCTATTTCTCTCTCTCCCTTTGCATTGTTTGTTTGTCTCCGGCATGAACAAAGGCTGAATTAATGAACAAGTGTGGACTGCATTTCTCTGGGTAGGCCATACCCAAGATCCCACCACACAGCATGTCAATCTGTCCCTCTTTCTTTCCACTGCTCTACCTTTCTCTCTCCATCCCCATTCTCTCTCTCTCTTCGTCTGTCTCTCTCTTTGACCTGCAATACACTCTCTCGTTTCTCGTACTTTCTGTCTATCATTCTCTCTCTCTCTCTTTGACTCTATTTATGTCAGTCTCTCTCTCTCTCCCTTGATCTTAATCTCTATGTCCTCTTTACTCTTCTAGCTTTCACACGTCTCTCTTTCACACCCTCCCTCTCTCTCTCTCTCTCTTTCCCTCCCTCTACTCTCTCGCTCTCTCTCTCTCCTCCAGCATCTCCTCTCGTCTCAAAGCCTGGGTGTTGACTGTGCTCTTTGCTGCTCTTGTACCCTGCCTGCCCCTCCCTCCACCGCTCGCTTTGCTCTCTTCTTTCTCCCTCCCTCTACGTCCTTGCCTAATTATCTCACTCTTCTTCTATTTCTTTCTCTATTCACCACGTTTTTTTTTCCCTCCTCCTTCCCCACCGCTTTCTCTCTCTCTCTCTCTTTCTCTCTATAGCTCTCCCTCTCTATCGCTCTCTCTCTCTCTCACTCTCTCCCTCTGTTTCGCCATCGTCTGAAGAGCAGAGGGAGGGGAAGTGATGCTGAAGTGCTTTTAATTTTAGCCTTCAATAATTAACAATGAGGAGCGAGCGAGGCAACAAACAACACTAGACAGCTGCTGGGGCCACGCCAGGAGATGGTACCAATAACAATGTCGCCAGGAAGCCTTTTCAGCCCCCGCCACCACCACCTCTGCTGCCACCGCCACCCTGATGCAAATGGCCCTGGACAGAAAAGATATACCGGCTAAAGTAACCGAATTACTATAGAGTCACCGACCACAAGGATCGTTGCCATTTTACAGCGACGAAATACACCGACATCGACACCACCAACACCACTACCACCACCACCCTCCCCAGCACATCGGCGTCCTCCATCGCTGAATTGAATTTTCTCATAATCATATTCACGTTGCTCAATCCATTGCGCGATCTAATTTGTGCGTTTCATCGCAGCCTTAATGGGAGCCGAGGAAAACTTTGCACAGGCTCGTGCTAATTTTTGTAATTAAGTCCAGACATGAAACAAAAGGGAAATTAATTAGATTGCTTATCAACATACAGTCGGTTGTCGCCGTTGTAGTCTTTCGGGGATGTCTATTGTAGTAGAGGACTGCTCTGAAAGTCTCTCTTCTTTCATGCCTGTTTTTCTACCGTGCCAACTGACAACACCTGCCAAGTCGAGAGTGAGGACGATGAGGGGATCGTTTTAAGGGCTGCGTTAGAGACAAAACTGGATGACTGTATGCATAGACGTCGAAAGGAGAATGGGTTGTTTTGTTTTTGTGGAAAAGAAACTAACAAAAAAAAAAACAAAGAGACGAGTCTAGACTTGAAGCAAGAACGAGGAAACACAGGGTCAAGGCGAAGCCATCCTCCAGCATTTTTGTCGAGGAGGAAAAAAAACGCAGAGCAAAAAGACCTTGTCGGAGAGGCAGGAAATCAGAGACCGTGGGCAAAGGTAGATAAATAAAAAATAGCGGCGGTTCTAAATATAGAGGTTAAGATAAGACGGAGAGCGGGCGGAGAGGTTGGAGAGAGGGAGGCGGTGGCGGCTCGGGCATACTGAGTCGGGAGTCCAGCGGCTGGACAGAGTGTGCTGTAGGCAGAGGGAGGGTGTGTGTGTGTGTGTGTGTCTGTGTGTGTGTGCGTGGACACTTGTTACTCAATTATTCACCGAGACACATCACAGCCCACAGGAAGATGAATAAGCCTTCAGTGATAGGCCACACACTCATTACTTATCAGTGGCATTGGCTACCTACGATCGAAAACACACACATGCATGCGTGCACACACACACACGCACGACACACACACACGCACGTACACACACACATACACACACACACACACACACACAGTTGCTGGAGAACTTAGTTGTTATTTGTTGCCTTGTGATTAAGCCCAGACACACAATCATGAGAACAGAATTATACTATTTCCCAAGGCTCCAACACACACACACACACACACACACACACAAACACACACACAAATTACAAAGAGGTCTATAGGCATTTAGAATAATGCATACACAGTCTCATGGCTGTTGTGTTAGATGAAGCAATACAAATAAACTGAGTAACACAACACATTTAAACATCTGCATCTCCATCATCTCCATCTCTCTCACACACAAACACACACACACACACACACTCACACTTTCTTTCTGAATGTCTTGTGTGTAATGTAATGTTCATTAAAAATCTCAGTTGGAGTCTGGTTTGGAAGACACAGTCAATTCAACACAAAGGAAATTAACTGAATAAGCATCAGTAGTGCCACCCACACACCCACCCGCCGCCACTGCTGCTCTCCCCCTGCGGGAGGCCTGTGTTGTGGAGCTCCAAGCCTCTCCTGCTCCCAGCCTCTTACCTTTGAATCTCAGCGCGTTGCCCAGGATCAGAGCTCCGTTCTGGGCCTGCGGCTCCTGGCTCGGCTGGTGGTCCACCTTGGCGCCGCCGCCGGTGGCTCCCAGAACCCAGGCTCGGAGGGCGGCCGAGTCGGACTGCCTGCTGCCCCCCGCCGTGGCAGCAGGTAGCGCCACATGGTCCAGCTGGGACGCGCTGCGGGCCTTCTTCAGGAAGCCCTGGTCCAGCCCGGCGGCCTGCTTGGTGAAGAGGGCCGAGGCGGCGCGGAGGGAGTACGCCGTGTTGTTGGCCTCCAGCATGGACTTCAGAGCCCGGGGGAAGTCTGCTGCTGATGCTGCTGCCCCCTTCTGGCCGGAGGACTTCAGCAGCTCCCGGATCTGCCCGGCGGTGGCGCCCTTGGAGGCTTGGCCCAGGGCGTCCAGCGAGGCGGCCAGCATCAGAGGCGAGAAGAGCGCGTTGGTCTTCTGGGGGTCGCCGCTGTCGCCGCTGCCGCCGCTGCCCGTACGCAAGGCCCGGTACAGCCGCAGCCCGACAGACCAGCTTGCGTGGCGTCCGATGCCAGGGCCCTCGGAGGGGGCGGCGCCCTGCTGCTGTGGCTGCTGCTGGGGGGAGGCGTCGGCTTCTTCGGGGAGGCCAACCCCCAGCAGCAGCAGCAGCACAAGCAGAAGAGAGAGTGGGATTGGTCCAGACGCAGCAGGCAGCATGGCAATGCTGTGGGAAGAACATAGGGTGCCTCTCATTTAGAGTTTATACGTCCTCCCTCGCTCCTCGGGCCTCGATCCTCACTGATCTACATAAAGAAAGAAAGATAGAAGAAGGGATAGACTATCATTGTTGCCGCCCCATCATTCTTTATGTACATCAGTGAGGATCGAGGCCCGAGGAGCGAGGGAGGACGTATAAACTCTAAATGAGAGGCACCTAGAGCATCAAGGTATAGGCAGGCTGCAGGCGTGAGAACACAAGCAAAGAAGCCCTGTGTATAGTATAGTCTGTATGTATGGCACGGTCAGGTAATCATACCAAACAGCTCCTCCTCGGGCAAGGTCATGGGCAAGATCTCGGTTTACATCTTTACATCTCATGGATTATTCAAGCTGTGCACAACTAGGGCAATTGTTATGTTTGTGGTACTGAGCTGTTTGCATTCGACATTACTGAAATGTGGATACCATGCCACGACTTGAGATTTATGGCTACTTAAATGTTTGAAGGATAACTTGTCATATAATGGCCAAAAGCTGCCAACATGATAACGGAATAATTGCCAACCCGAAGCATATACATAATTAAAAAAAAAACGTTCAGAGTAGCGGGTAGCCTGCTCTGTTCTCCTGTTGTGACACAAAGCAGACTAAAAAAGGCTCGAAGCGCTGTGATTTATTACAGAAAAGCTGCGCTGAGTCTTTAATCTATAGCAAAGAGCTTAGAATAATTAAATCCGCGAGTCTTGCAGCTGAGTAAAGCGAATCATGTATATTTCATTCAACAGGCTACAACCTTGACATCATCATTTCAAGACAGCGAAACGCTGGAGTATGGGAGTCTGCGCGTTGAAGTGCGGTCAGAAAGTGAAAGATGTCTGCGTAAATTTACCGTAAATTAATTAAAACGGTCCCGTAAGCTCCTCCGACCGACCACGTCCACCGGTTGTGTGTGCAATGAAAGAGGCTTTCTTTGGGCTATGTACAGACGTGGCATAGGAAGTTCTTTCCTACTGCCTCCCTGACCTTCTTACGCCAGATCCTACGAGTCCACTCCGGGCATTTTCCTAAAATTTCTATCATACCACTCGAGTGGACTGCTGGCAACTGGAGCTAAACGAATTGCCTGTGGAACGTACGGGAACCGATTTTCTTTCAACAACTTTTGTTATCATAGTCATTACAGTTAGCATCTTAATGGTAGCCTACACTTCATTTGTTGGCTTGGCGTTTTTTTTTGCCATAAACTTCTGGATTTGTGCGAGCTTCGATTCGGAGTAGG
>NC_085009.1:21703941-21708941 GCF_963854185.1 Sardina pilchardus
TAAAGGAGGAGAGAGAAGGAGTGTTTGTGTGTGTGTGTGTGTGTGTGTGTGTCAGTCTGTGTGTATTCATATAAAGGAGGAGGAGAGAGGGAGTGTGTGTCAGCCTGTGTGAGTTCATATAAAGGAGAGAAGGAGTGTGTATCAGCCTGTGTGTTCATTTAAAGGAGGAGAGAGAAGGAGTGTGTATCAGTCTGTGTGTGTGTTATTCTGTATCTGATTATGTTGTGTTGTCCTGCACTAATGGCTGCTTTGGCAATACGCATACCTAATTGTCATGCCAGTAAAGCACCTTTTCAATTTTAAAGAGAGAGAGAGAGAGAGAGAGAGGGAGAGAGAGAGCGAGGGAGTGTGGGGAGTGGTAGTGGATGGTTAAGACTGAGAAGAAGGGATAGAGGGTTCAGGAGGAAGAGAGGAATAAAGACAACCTGTGTGCCTGTGTGTCTGCCTGTGTGTATCCTTGTGTGAGTGTGTGTGTGTGTGTGTGTGTGTGTGTGTGTGTGTGTGTGTGTGTGTCTACCTGTGTGTATCCTTGTGTGTGTGTGTGTGTGTGTGTGTGTGTGTGTGTGTGTCTGGGGGTATCGCTGTCGGATCAGGACCAGAACTCTTCCAGACTCTGCTGTTATCTCAGTAAGCTGTTCTGCCTGGTTTACACAGGAAGATCCCGCACACGGGTTATTTCCCCTGCCATTTCACCATGTTACACACACACGTGCGCACACACACACACACACACACACACACACACACACACACACACACACACACACACACACACATATAATCTCTTTCACACATAGAGTACACTCACATCCAGACATACACTATCTTTCTCTATTTCTCTTGCACTCTATCGTTCTACAGTATCTCTCTCTCTCTCTCTCTCTCTCTCTCTCTCTCTGTCATAATCAACAAACACACATCCACTCCCCAAACACACAATCTCTCTCTAACACAGCCATTTACTCACATGCAATCTCTCTCTCGCTCTCACACACACTTTGCTATGAGAGCATGTTCTCTCCCATAAGCATGCTTTGCTCTAGCCTGGCATGTATCATATCACTCACACACATACACACACTCACACACACACACACACACACACACACACACACACACACACACACACACACACGGTGATCACAGGGCAGTGATTGTCCGCTGGCTCACGCTACCTCTCAGGGTATTAAAGTTTGATTAGGTTCTGGCTGTGCGTGTGTGTGTGTGTGTGTGTGTGTGTGTGTGTGTGTGTGTTTTACCTGGCAGTGCAAGGATCATTTGCCACCTATTATGACAGTGTGGCTTAGTTCACGCCATTTGAGTTTGTTATGCCTAAGGGATGATTCTGGGTTGTGATAGTGTGTGCGTGTGTGTGTGTGTGTGTGTGTGTGTGTGTGTGTGTGTGTGAGAGAGAGAAAGAGAGAGAGAGAGAGAGTTGGCAAAACTGTTTCTTCTTGAATGATCATGTGTGTGTCTTTAAGGGTGTGTGAGTTTATGCTTGTGTGAGTGTGTGTAAGAGTGTGTGTGTGTGTGTGTGTGTGTGTGTGTGTGTGTGTGTGTGTGTGTGTGTGTGTGTGTGTGTGTGTGTGTGTGTGTGTGTGTGTGTGTGTGTGTGTCTGTAAGGGTGTGTGAGTTTATGTTTGTGTGTGTATGGGGAGCAGGACAGATGGAAACTCAAAGCCCAAACTGAAACAGCTCTGCTGTGTGTGTACATTTGGATGTGTGTGAGCACCTGGCCAAGGTGTTCTACACTCTCCGGAGATCTCCAGTGTGTTAACAGTCGGTGGAACACTTGCTGAACCTGCACACACACACACACACACACACACACACACACTCTCTCTCTCTCTTTCTCTCTCTCTCTCTCACACACACACACACACTCACACACACACACACACACACACACACACACACACACACACACACACACACACACACACAAACACACGATCGCTGTTCCTTTTTTGGGCAGACACTTTTTCCTCTGTCAGAGTCCAGCCTCATGTTGCGTCAGAGCTGCCAATGTCTCTCAACAGCTCCGGTCAGACAGATGAAACCCCCCCCTTTGGTCCCACCGGCACACGTAGGCGAAGAGAGACGTTTTTAACAGAACAAATCAAACTGAATGAACGCGACGCGGTGCGGTGCGGTGCGGTGAGGTGCGGTGCGGTGCGGTGCGGTGCGGTGAGGTGCGGTGAGGTGAAGTGCGATACAGTACGCCGTGTGGCTGGCTGATTCACCTTATAGCCAACCCCCTCCCATCCGCTCTCTCTCTCTCCTCCCTTCTCCACTACACATACACACACGAACACACACACATATATGTACACACACACACACACACACACACACACACACACACACACACACACACACATACATACAGTACATGTACACACACACACATACAGTACATGTACACACACACACATATGTACACACACACACACACACACACACACACACACACACACATACATACAGTACATGTACACACACACACATACAGTACATGTACACACACACACATACAGTACATGTACACACACACACACACACACACACACACACACACACACACACACAGGCTGTGGCAGCAGAGAGAACAGCAGCAGCGACTGCAGAGTAAATACCTGCGGATACTTGAGATTTCCTCTGGGCCCCCAAGCACTGTGTACTCAGAGACTCCCACACTGTTATGACTTCAGCATACACACACACACACACACACACTGCTGGAACAGGTTCCCAGTCTGCCGCAGTCAACATTAACTCATCACCACAATACAGCATGTCCTGGCAGAGCCATAGGCTACACGACTGTTCTATTCATTAACATAGTTTAACGCCGCCATTCATAAGAGCAATCCATCAACCATCTGGTGTTCATAAACAATGTGTACGGTTACATTTTCACTTAAGTGAAGATTGCGGTTAGTTTTATGTTAATCATTTACCAACTATGTAGGATGTCACACTTTCAACCAGCTAATAATAGCGCATAATTGGGACATAATTAACTTCAACATCAGTAAACATATTACACGCTGAAATGAAGGCCTTATTAATGTAGCAGCATGCTGCATATTATATGACATTAAATGAGAAGTTGTGTCTCCATCGTTTACCTTCTCTGTCAAAGCTACTCTGGACCCACCAGGCATGCTCAATACGACACAGCACAGCACAGCACAGCACAACACAGCACAACACAACACAACACAGCACAGCACAGCACAGCACAGCACAGCACAACACAACACAACACAACACAACACAACACAACACAACACAACACAGCACAACACAACACAGCACAGCACAGCACAGCACAACACAACACAACACAACACAACACAGCACAGCACAGCACAGCACAGCACAGCAAAGCACAGCACAACACATAGCACAACACAACACAGCACAGCACAGCATAGCACAGCACAGCACAGCACAGCACAGAACAGCATACTGCATTATAGCACAGCACAGCACAGCACAGCACAGCACAGCACAGCACAGCACAGCACAGCACAGCACAGCACAGCACAACACAACACAACACAACACAGCACAACACAACACAGCACAGCACAGCACAACACAACACAACACAGCACAACACAACACAGCACAGCACAGCACAACACAACACCAGAAAACTGCAAAACTGTTGTGAGGCTGCTGATCTGCATGTAGAGGCGTGTGTTTACGCTGGCGTGTGGGGGGGCTTCGACTCTGAGATTTAGCACAGCCTGTAAACACAGGACCTGATGCCCATTTAAATGTTTTATTAGGGGACGTGTAGTGCTTTATTGCACTCTCATTAGGTGCCATAAGTCTGAGGGAAAATAGCATTGCTAAATCAGAGGGGAAAATCCCACTGGGAGGTATATATGCTGCAGCAGAGCAGAGCAGCAGAGCAGCAACGCTGGATTTGTGGACTTCATGAGGGGAAGCAGGGGATGAATAGAGGGAGGAGGGGAGGAGAGGAATAGAGAGAAGAGGAGTGGGGAGGAATAGTCAGGTGTGATTTACAGCGTGCAATCTCCCTCCTTCTTCTCCTCCTCCCCTTTAGTCCATTCCTCCACTCTTTTTTCTCTCTGTCTCTCTCTCCTCCTTATCCTCATCTAACCACTGCTCCTCCTCTTCTACGCCTTCAGCTATCTCTACACCCCTCCCTCCCTCCCTCTCTCTCCTCCTCCTCCTCCACCTCCTCTCTTCCTCACGATCACTCCTCTCCTCTGTCTCCTTCTCTCTCTCCTCTACTGCCATAGTTAGTTGGGATATGCTACATGTGGTCTCTCCTTTTCTCCTTCTCTCCTTCCTCTCGTCTCTTGCTCCTATGATACTCACTCCTCTCTCTCTCCCTCCTCTTTTGTTCTCTCCTTTCTCTCCCTCCATCTCTCGATTGTTCCATTCAAGGTGTATTACAGTAGACTCGCCACACCTGATCCCGGTCTGGACACAGGTCTCCTCCTCCTCCTCCTCCTCCTCCTCCTCCTCCTCCTTTCTCCACTCCTCTATCCACTTCTCTCTCTCCCTCCATCTCCCCCAACTTGACCAGTTCAGGGTGTGCTGAGTAAACTCACCTCAGTGATTTCCTGCTCCACTTGGCCTTGGGTTGTGTGGACTTATACACAGCATGTAGTCTCCTCTCCTACACATCCTCCTCCTCCTACTCCACCTCCACCTCCTCCTCCTCCTCCTCCACCTCCACCTCCACCACCTCCCTCCTCCCCCTTCCACCTCCTCCACCACCCCCTCCTCCTCCTCCACCACCTCCTCCACCTCCTTTCCCAATGATCACACCATCTGTCTCTTTTCCTCCACACCTCGACGTCCTCCATCTCTTCCTCCCACAACCCCCCCCTCCATCTCTTCCTCCCAGAACCCCCCCCCTTTCTATCTCTTCATCATGATGTTCCATTGGAGGTGGCCTTGGGTGCATAGACTAGTCAGTTGGCATATACTGTACTGTATGCTGTCTCTTCTCT
>NC_085009.1:21721441-21723941 GCF_963854185.1 Sardina pilchardus
TGTCCCAATGACAATGCTGACAGAGTGGGCCCCATACTTCACTTCCATACAGCACAATGGGCTGTCCCTGGATTAGCTGGATAGAAAGTCTGTTTATACCTGCAAGGCGAAACCAGTTGCTTTGGTAAAATCTACAAAATTAAGTTATTGTGCTCACACGAACGGCCACAAACTAAGCTAAGATATGTATATCGAGGGTATTACAACCCTTTTTCAAAGTCACCACATGCCAGAAGAGGAGAAAATCACATTTTCAAATGGCGAGGACAACGAAAAAGACTGCTAATGTGTTGAATCTTCACCGGCTTTAAGAGACAGAACATATGTTTTTTTCCCCCCTGAAATTTGTTAACGATATGAAAGTGTAGACTTTATACTTATAAATGAAAATGTGAAATTCAACATTTTAGCCTGTACGTTTGTTTATCGTGGATTTTCTCAATATACGTAGCATCGAGTGCAAAGTGACTGGTTTTGCCTTTGGTGAGTCACATATACTGTATACATTAAATACCGTCAGAATTAGATTTACCTCTTCCTTGGGTGAAGTATTTTTTTTTTTTTCAATTTTAACAGCACATCTGTTCTTCAAATATATGGATGTAATTAGGTCATACACTTAACCCCCTGTTCCCTATTCCACAGTTTAGAAGTCTAAAATGGGGCCCTTTGTGCCAAATGCCTTTTTTCCCCCTTTTTTTAAAAAGCTATTTTTTTCGTTCGTGAATATGTTTATTAATTAAGGTCTCTCTCTCTCTCTCTCTCTCTCTCTCTCTTCCTTTCACTATTAACCACTCTCAGTTTTCTCTTCACTCCATCTCTCTCTCTCTCTCTCTCCTCCTTTCACTATTAACCACTCTCAGTTTTCTCTTCACTCCATCTCTGTCTCTCTCTCTTTCTCTCTCTCTCTTCCTTTCACTATTAACCACTCTTTCTTTTCTCTTCCCTCCATCTCTGCCTCTGTCTCTCTCTGCTCCTTTCACTATTAACCATTCTCCTCTCTCTCTCTCTCGTTCTCTCTTTCTCTCTGTGTCTCTCCTTCTCTTGCCATGTCACGGTTCCTCTCCTAAGCAACCCAACAGTCCATGTGATGTGATGCCAAACAAAAGACTGGGTTCTTCAATTGGCTTACAGGGATATGGCGTGTGTGTAATGCATCTTTTTCTGTCGGAAGAACGGAAGAGAGCAAATATTGACATGTAATTCTCTCTCTCTCTCTCCCTCTTACTCTCTCCCTCTCTCTCTGTCTCCTTTTCTCTCCTTCGACTGCTTCTCTGTGCACTCGCTCTCACCTCTCCTCTCCTTTCATTATTGCAGAGAGAAGAGATCGGTGACACTGGGGAGCTACAATGGAACTAAATGAATTTTTTTTCCCTCTCTCTTTCCTCTTTGCTCTCTCTCTCTCTCTTTCCTCTTTGCTCTCTCTCCCTCTCTCTCCCCAACTCTCCTCACATGTCTCTCGGCCTTCCACTATTTCCCCCCCTGTGAGAACGCACAGCCCTTTCCAGCAAGGCAAATAACCATTAGCCAAGGTGGGAACAAGGGAGAGAGATGTGTGTGTGTGTGTGTGTGTGTGTGTGTGTGTGTGTGTGTGTGTGTAGCCAAGGTGGGAACGAGGGAGAGAGAAGCAGAGCGAGGGGAAGAGGAAGGCTGAAAAGAAATGAAAATAAGAAAAGGTCATTTGTTTCTTTTTCAATATTCATGTCCCCCTCCTTTCCCCTCGCTATTTATTTTTTACACTGAATAGAGAGGGGAAGAGAGAGAGAGAGAGAGAGAGAGAGGGGAAAAGAGAGAGAGAGAGAGGGGGGGGTGGTATAGGAAGAGAGAGGGGGAAGAGAGAAAGGAATGACAGGAAGCCAGTGGTGCTCTTTAAGACTGGTATTTGCTGGCCAGTAATATCTGGTTGCGAGTTTTCTCATTATGCACTCATATTTATCTTCCAGAGAAAGAGGGAGACAAGGGAGAGAAAGATAGAGAGAGGCCATGAGACAGAGAGAGAGAGAGAGAGAGAGAGAGAGACCATGAGAGAAAGAATGAGGGAACAAGAAGGGGAGCGAGGGAGAAAGAGTCAAACAGAGCGGGAATGAGAGAGGCTGAAAGTCAGAGAGAGAGAGAATGAGAGCGAGAGAGAGAGAGAACAAGAGAAAGTGAGAATTAGAGAAAGAAAGAGAGAGAGAGAAAGAGAGAGAACAAGAGAGTGAGAATGAGAGCGAGAGAGAGAGAACAAGAGAAAGCGAGAATGAGAGAGCGAAAGAGAGGGAACAAGAGAGAAACTGAATGAGAGAGAGAGAGAGGTTTTCCTCAAAGCTAATGTGGTCCGAGGGGAGCGGTGCTATTGGCTGGCGGAGTGGGCAGCTGAGATATGGCCAGCGCTGAGTCGTGTCCCTTTGTGTTGTCGTTTGTCCTGTTTCCCTCTCCTCTCTGTCAACACAGCACTGATCACAGGGCCCACCGTTGCCCTGGTGGCGTTCCTCTCGCTCTCTCTCTCTCTCTCTCTCTC
>NC_085009.1:21726441-21728941 GCF_963854185.1 Sardina pilchardus
CTGGATTGTTAGTGCCCTCGACTCCCGATCCGAGGTGCTGCTGTTTCGCGGGGTCGAGTCCGGGCATTTGTAGGGCTGGACCGCGGTGGTTCCACACAACGCAGGCTACATTAGAGCCGTTACCCGGATCGGGAGTGAGGTTTAGGGTAGGGTGACCAGACGTCCCCTGTTTTTTGGTTGCCAATATTTTGGACAATATGCAGAAAAACGACCTACTGTATGTCCCCGTTTTTTGAAGATAAAACTTGTATGTATTTCAATCAGATTGATAGGTCACACTGAAAATGTCCCCGTTTTATACACACTTTTGGGATTATGTCCCCGGTTCTGCTCTCGGACATCTGGTCACCTTAGTTTAGGGGGGCGAGCGGTGCCCAGCATGGGGCATGGCACCTTCGCAATAGCAGTATCTATACGGTATATACTATCAAGGCATAGCTTACACTAAGATATGATAAGATGTAAAGATAGGTCCTATACATCCTACAGATCTGCTTTATCCATGCTGGCTGTTTACGTGCCCAGACTTGATCCTATATTTACTGTACTATAGTCACTTATGAATATTCCATACGTCTAGACATAGTATATCTTGTCAAGATATACAATAAGATGAGATAAGATATAAAGATAGGTTCAATAAATGTTTGGGTGATATAAACTGCTCACAAAAAGTAAGGAAACTTGACTTTGGCCCATTATATCTCCCCTTTAGTAATACCAACCAGTAAAGTGTTTCATATCATTTTTAACGTTGATTTGTCACCTTTACAATGAGGTATAGCTTGTAAGCATAGGGCAATCATGGAATGAGCAACACAAGCAAACGTGTAAGTAGTGCCAACGAAAAATGTGCCAAAATGGCCTGTTATGCTGTTGGAATTCACCTTTGTTACTTCAAACATTGACGATTGCACTCTCCCACAGAAATGAGGAAAGCAAAACATGTTAGGCATACATTTGTTCATTTTATACTCAGTGTCAGGGTCCTCAGTAGCGTGTAGAGGATCCATATGCAGCCACAACAGCTTGGCACCTTCTTCTCATGCTGGTCACCAACCTGGCTACATTCTCCTGTGGGATGGAATTCCATTCCTCGATAAGGATCTGTTGTCAGCCAACCTGGTTTTGTTGGTGACTCTGGCACGTACAGCACGCCCAAGCTGATCCCACAAGTGTTCACGGCAGGCCATTCGATCCTCTCCACTCCCAAATTCTGGAGGTACTCTGATGATCCCAGCTCTATGGGGGCGAGCGTTGTCATTCTGGAGGATGGCAATTGGTCCCATATTCTGGAGATATGGAATTGCCACTGGCTCCAGAATCTCATCCCAGTATCTAACTGCATGATGATTGCCTTCAATGATAACAAGGTCTGTCTTTCCAGTTAGAGTCACCCCACAGCAGAATGTAAAGCCAGGTTGGTGACCTGCATGAGAAGAAGGTGCCAAGCTGTTGTGGCTGCATATGGATCCTCTACACACTACTGAGGACCCTGACACTGAGTATAAAATGAACAAATGTATGCCTAACATGTTTTGTTTTCCTCATTTCTGTGGGAGAGTGCAATCGTCAATGCTTCAAGTAACAAAGGTGAATTCCAACAGCATAACAGGCCATTTTGGCACATTTTTCGTTGGCACTACTTACACGTTTGCTTGTGTTGCTCATTCCATGATTGCCCTATGCTTACAAGCTATACCTCATTGTAAAGGTGACAAATCAACGATAAAAAATGTATGAAACACTTTACTGGTTGGTGTTACTAAAGGGGAGATATAATGGGCCAAAGTCAAGTTTCCTTACTTTTTGTGAGCGGTTTATCTGCCTCTTCCATGTACTTATGTAACTATAGACTGATGTACTGCAGTAGGGTTGCCTATATATTTGTTGTCCGTATACATATTCCATATATCTAGACATTGTATATCTTATCAGTATATAAGATCAGAGGAGATAAGATACACAGAGAGGTCTTGTACAGTAAATGTGTGTACAGTATGTGATATATCAGTCAGTTCAGCTGTCTGTATCTATGCTATATCTCTATATATCTGAGTGGTCTCCGTGTGGAGCTCTCTCTCTCTGGCTTTATTTATAATTTATTTGATTTATTTGTTATTATTTATTGATTTATTTATTATCGCTCTGTCTGGCATTATGTATCTCCTTTTCCTTTTAGCTGACTTTTTAGCTGATGCCTCTGCTTCTTCCCCATAAGTCACCTCAGATAAAACTGCGTGCGGCTGCAGAAGAGGAGCAAAAAGGGGAGGTGTTTTTTGGGGAGAGTAAATGGATGAATGCAAATGTTTGAGCCATAATAAATGAGTGTGTCGCCGTGTATTATGCAGAGTCGTGTCACAAACACACAATACGATAACCACGCAATAATAAACCTTCATGAGCCCCCCTCCTTTTCTCTCTCTCGTTCTCTCTCTTTCTTTCTCTCTCTCTTCTTCTTTCTCTCTGAATCCCTCTCTCTCTTTCCCTTGTTCCCTCA
>NC_085009.1:21733941-21736441 GCF_963854185.1 Sardina pilchardus
ACTTTTCAATGCCGCCGCTCGCCTGCTGAAAGGACGACAGAAAAGTAAAAATACATCCTGCAAAAAAGACACAGACGGATGGACAGAGAGAGGGAAGAGAAGGAGAGCGAGAGGGAGAGAGGGAAGGGGGTAGGGAGAGAGGGAGGGATGGGGAGAGAGAGGGAGGGGGAGAGAGGGAGAGAGACATAGGGAGAGAGAGAGAGAGGAGGGAGAGAGACACAGCTTCAGAAAGGAATGGAGAAAATTTGAAGGGGAGAGAGAGACAGCAGCATACAGTCTGACAAGAGACAGAAAGAGGGGAGAGAAAGAGAGAGAGAGGAGAATGACAGAGAGAAGAGAAGAGAGAGAGGAGAGAGAAAGAGAGAGAGGAAAAAGAAGTCTGTGTGAGAAAGAGGTAGAGAGAGAGCGAGAGCGGAAATCTTTGAATCAATATGTCTTGCGGTCATCAGGTGGTGTGTTGAGCACACTCATGTCTAGCCTCATCTCTGGCCCTGAACTTACCCTCTGTATGTGTGTGTGTGTGTGTGTGTGTGTGTGTGAACTTACCCTGTGAGTGTGTGTGTGTGTGTGTATCCATGCGTGCTTGTGTGTGTTTGGTGTGTGAACTTACCCTGTGTGTGTGTGTGTGTGTGTGTGTGTGTGTGTGTGAATTTACCCTGTGTGTGTGTGTGTGTGTGTGTGTGTGTGTGTGTGTGTGTGTGTGAACTTATCCTGTCTGCCATTTTGTGCACCGTGGACTGGAGCTGAAGGCTGAAGGCTCCGGTGCACTGGGCTCCTCTCCACAGCGATAGGACTGCAGGAACACACGAACACACACACACACACACACACACACACACACACACACACACACACACACACACACACAGTCCTCAATTACCCCTAAACTCACATGGACAAACACAAACATACAGACATACAACACTCTCAGAAATGCACACACACACACACAAACACACACACACACACACACACACACACACACACACACACACACACACACACACACAATATGACAGCAAAACCTTCACATGACAGCACACATGTATACGGAAATAGAGACTCACAGACACACACACACACAGAATGTGAGTATGTGACAGCAAAACATTCACATGACAGCATACATGCATACAGAAATAGACACACACAGGAATGGTTGCAGGAAGTGACACTCACAAACACACAAACACACACACACACACACACACACACACACACACAAACATATGCACTGTGCATGGATACACGTAGAACCATACACATTATTTTATAGATCCGATGGGATAAACACACACACACACACACACACACACACACACACACACACACACACACACACACACACACACACACACACACACACACACACACACAAACACACACACACACACACACACACACACACACACACACAAACAGAGACAAACATATGCATTGTGCATGAATGCACATGAAGTCATGCACACTCATCCTTTTGCAGATTTAGTGGGACAAAAACACGCCCACACACACACACACAAGCACACACACTGGGCTTGCATGTGAGCTCATGAGAAAACAAGAGTTTATTCACATGCATGCAAGTGAACAGACATAAACACACACACACACACACACACACACTAACACACAGAGGCACTTCCTCCCTATTAGTCAACAAATGCACACACATAAGCACTGACTGCTGAGCTGCACTGAAGACAATGCACGCAACCACAACAGCCCCAAATGAAGCAGAAACACACAGAAATAGCAGTGCAGTACAAACACACACAGCGTTACTTCTTTATTCAAACACACACACACACACACACACAGAGTTTTACTTCTTTATTTGTGTCCACATTTCAGAGTAAATATACATAAGTACAGATGTGACAGGTGCAATAATTGCTCAGACATGATTCAGCTGTGGGACTCTCTCGACAATATCAAAAGAGCAGCACAACAGATGTGATAGAGGCACACAACACCTTCTTCTCCAAATTCAACACATTTGTATTTTGCAAGGTACACACTTATCTGTGTGAGAGTGAACAAACACTGTAAACATTTTGAAGTGGTAGCTAGCATTGATAAGAGGTAGAAAGGCACCATCTCAAGAAAAGGATTTTTAAGTTGTTGTATCAAGTTCTGCTAAATCTATGCACAATATGTAAGTGTAGGCTATTAGCCTGACGGGCCAAACACCCACTGTTATGGCCTTGGGGTAAGGCAACAACAAAAGAGGGAGTCGAGCGGTTGGATTTGGGTTTATTAACCAAATCCAATAAACCAATAGCAAACAAACAGCAAAGAGTGTGAGATGGGTCCAAGTCAGTTGTCAGTAATGCATGCATGTATGTTTGCAATGTGTCTGAGTGCTGTGTTGTCAGAATGGCCCTCCTAAAGGGAGATGAAGCAGCCCTCTTATCTGCTCACCTCAAGGGCAGCTCATTAGGTTGTGAGCGCACCTGAAATCAAATAGACCTCTGAAGTTCGCCTACAAAAAAGCTAT
>NC_085009.1:21766441-21768941 GCF_963854185.1 Sardina pilchardus
TCTGTATAAAAGAAAGGCACAATGTTAGAAAATTGACCCCAAAAAAATATGTTCAGGTTTAGCTTACAATGTCAAATGGCCCACAAAAGTTTCCGCTAAAAGTTACCTTTACTGACTCCAAATTAGAAAGGGCAAGCTGCAGGTATACAGTAGATGCCAGCTGCCTAATCTTTTCAAATGATTAAATCACCAGAGAGCAAGCAGCAGCTAACTTGGACAATGCTAGCTAGATCACTAGCTAAAATTCACCTTTTCAAATGTGCAAATTAACAAAGGGGCAAGCTGTAACAGTAACTTCATATGTAGTGTCACGTGACAATGATTTTTATTAGGCTATATTAGGCCAATTTCTCACATACTGTACCTTTGATGTCCGATTTACAGAATCCTGTTCCATCATTTCTGTTACTCCTCAGGCGCAGTCTGGAAGGTTCTGAATGCTCAGTCCTGTTCTCAGCATAGGTGAAAGCAAGACTGCTTGTTGAAGAACCATATATTAATCAGTTGAGACAGTTTTCTTTTTCTTTCAGTTTGACAAACGTCTTAAAATAAGTTGTTGACTCACCTATACATGTACTTGTAACAATTTATTTTGTTTGTTTGTTTTAATTTTTATGTCAAAAATGTTCTTTATTGCCCACTAACCTCATTACTGCAATTTCTTTGTAGAGTGCAGATGAATGGATGACCTCAAGCAGAGAGTATGAGAGCATCTGTTCACTAATTTCAATGGGCTAGAATGGAAAAACAACATTTACTGTTGCGCACGCACACGCACACACACACACACACACACACACACACACTCACACACTCACACACTCACAGAGACAGACACACACACATACACACTCACACACTCACACACTCACAGAGACAGACACACACACACACACACACACACACACACACACACACACACACACACACACACACAATGTAGCAAGGCTACTGCACCAGGCTGAAGGCTTGTTGTCTGATGGATGAGTGATCGTATCATTGTGTTATTAAATAATGATCCTCCTGGGGTGCGTTTCTAGAAAGCGTCGTTTGCTAACTTGCGTCGCAATCTTGGGAGTTCGCTCCGTCGTTCTTGAATTTGGTGTTTCTAGAAAAGGTAGTTCAAACTCTCAATCGCAAACAAGGACGCAAAGTTTGGTCGTTTGAACTACTGCCCCTGGGCAGTCGCACCTGTGTCGTACCTTGGGAGTTCCAGTTGGTGATGTCGTCAGTGCAAGATCGCCTGACCAAAAATCACAAGCGCCCAACCAAAAATCACTAAGTTGTTGTTTTCTCGTGACTCAATGATTGCGCTATACTGTAGGCTAATATAAATTAAAATACCGTTGGGCTCATTCTTGCTACGTGTGTTACCTTGCGTTCATTTGCGGGTTGGTTTGCGTTTTGGTAGGCTACTGTTATGATATTTACAAACCCTCAGGTGAAGCACACCGTTCATTAGTATAGTGGTTAAGGCAGGTGGCTTATCATCACAACATCGTAGGTTCTTTTCCCGTATGCATCACACATGCTTTTGTTTCTGACTAGTGAAACGTGGAAATAACCCTAATAAGTAGTGTCTTGGAACTATTAAACTGATGTCGTGTTCCTGGCCACTCGATGTAAAGCAATTAAATATATTTAGGGTCTAACCTATTGTTGTGTGTGGTATGCCTGCTCTTACTCAAAAGTGACATGGAGAGGTAAGATGCGAACTTGGGCCGCGCGCGCAATGTACTGACATGCAACAGCTGAACCACCAGACACCGATTTATTATTGTGATAATTTGTAATTAGTCTAGGCCATATATATTTTGTACAGATATTTTTTAGATATTTCACACAAATAAGTACATATATTGGACAGCTTAAGCAAACTGTTTCATGTGCTTGCATAGGCTTACGTTTTTTCCTGATAGCAATGATAATGCCAGCATGAATCACTTCGGGTTTAAATTAGACACGTCGACACATAGCGGGTGCCTCTCAACATCCCTCCTCAATCGTCGGTGCTCGGTCCTCCGACTATCCCATTGTTGCCACCATCATTCTTTATATAGATCAGTGAGGACGACGATTGAGGAAGGAAGGGAGGATCTATAACAGACAAATGATAGGCATCCAGTGACAGAGTATTTCTAGTGGGAGGGGTATTATACGTTGACACCTTTTCCACCAATGAAATGTGCCGCTGGGTCCTCAACAACGTTGTTGGAACAACGGTGTTCGAACAACGGAGGTAGCGAATTGCGACACAGGTACGATGCTTTCTGGAAACAGGTGTAACACTGTCGTTGTTTGATAGCAAGTTGCGTCGCACCACGGTGGTTAAACAACGCTGTTGCTAACTTTTCTAGAAACGCACCCCTGGGCAGCAGCACAGACGTCTCAGTTAAAGTAGACCACTGTCCACACACACACACACGCACACACACACAAATACACACACACACACACACAAAAATACACAACAAACACACACACAATACACAATACACAC
>NC_085009.1:21796441-21798941 GCF_963854185.1 Sardina pilchardus
AGAGAGAGAGAAAGTGTGTGTGTGAGAGAGTGGGAGGTGTGTTTGTGAGGGGTATGTACACACTGTCTATCTTTTTCACTTACACACATGCGTATGCACTGGGGAAGGAAATTAAATATCATGTCCACCTTGCCACTGTGGCTGGTGGCAGATTCCAAAACCCCAACCCTCAACTTTTTCACCAGCCACTACAGATACGATATGAAAATGTGATATCATGATTATAGTAACCAAAATGATCATCATTATGATCATCGTTATTGGGCATTGATTAAAATATGCTGATTCTTTTTTTTTTTTAGCTAAACCTACAACCAATGTTGGACAGGACTTATAATTGGCCTCCATTCACAGCAGCTACTGTACGTAAAGGTCAACAGAACCACATTCATACTGTATGCCATAGTGGTGTCTTGTCAGTAAAGTGCTGTGGTTGCTTCTGTGTGAGTTCTGGAGCAACTATCCAACTCGATCTAATTATACTGTACATCTGATTTAAATATTTAGAGATATCTGTAACAGCTACATTGACACATTTAGCATTTATTTTCTATTTGGCCGGTTATGAAATGTGTTCAGAGTAGTTTAAGCACAGCTCAACTTGCATACATGCATAATACATGCATACTTAGCATTTTGTGAAAATAAATCATTGACAAGGCTTCAGTGACAAACTCTTACCCATGAGTTGTATAGCCTCTGATTTTAATGTCTACAGTTATCCAAGTGGTATTTTTAAAAAAAATTTGTGTGTGTTACAAAAGCCCAGTGTTGGAGACCAAATAGAAATGTGCTACAATTACAAAAACAGATTTCTCTGGAACTGCTAATTGTATAGGGGAATGCTTTACACCTTTGTGTTCGGTAGGGTCTGCTGTTGATTCTGATAAAGGGTTTGTAATGTGTTGTGTTAAGAGTTTGTGAGATATTCCACTATGACGAATGGGTGTGGAGATGCGCATTCATCTAAATACTAGCGTGTCATAGATTTCAGCGAAGCTGTCACAGGCCAGAAAAAAAATTGTAGGGTGCATGGGCCACTTCAAAACAGAACTATTCGCGTGAGAATAGTTTAGCCTGTAAGGATACAAAACAGATCCACAGATCTTGCTAGGTGTATGTTTATGCTGTCATTCTGCAATAAGCATAGCAATGGCACATGAAAGCATGGCGACAGATTCTGCTCGTGTAATAAAAGCGAAGCGCGTTGCCAGTGCCTGCCTGTCACCAGTGGCTGGTAAGTTGACCGAATGCGCCAGTACACACACATTTCCATTCCTGGTGTGTGTGCACATATTTGTGTATACAAAAGGTCTTATAGCCTCCTCTCCGTAGAGAAATAAATCATTACTCCCTCCCTCTCTCTCTCTCTCTCTTTCTCTCTCTCGCTCTAAACAGTGAAAACGAAATTCAGCAATTTCACAAACACTGGGGCAAGGTGTGTCCCTCTTCTCTCCTCTGCTTTCAGTCGACTGCAAGCAGTTGCACTGAGAGCACACAGGAACCCATGCTGCAGAGCTGCAACTGTGCACACTGAGGGAATAAAGCCTGGACCCCGTGCTACTGGGCGGCCATTAGGGCTCAAACGCTTCACCTTTGGAGAAACCACAATGGCCACTTAGTCTGATAATGACTCTAACATATCTCCAAATACAACTGATTTACTAATACTCCTGAGGTGTGCGTGTGTGTGTGTGTGTGTGTGTGTGTGTGTGTGTGTGTGTGTGTGTGTGTGTGTGTGTGTGTGTGTGTGTGTGTGTGTGTGTGTGTGTGTGTGTGTGTGTGTGTGTGTCTATTTGCATATAGGTGGCACACGTGACATTTTCCATGTGCAAGTGTGGGTTTTTGTGTGTCAGTTTCTCGTTGTAATTATAATGCTAATTATAAAGGGTGTCAGTGTGTGTGTGTGTGTGTGTGTGTGTGTGTGTGTGTGCATGCATATATGCAGTGATGTTATGTACATATGCAAGTAGCATGTCAAGTGTGCATGTCTAAGGAGTTCCTTGCTCTGCATGCATCTGCATACATAATTAGGCCTTTGGAGGTTGCCATGAGTTTGACTGGCAGTTGTGAGAGTTTCCTTCTCTCTGTCTCATGTGTGTGTCCACTGTATGTTTGTTAGTGTGTGTGTGTGTGTGTGTGTGTGTGTGTGTGTGTGTGTGTGTGTGTATGTGTACTGTATGTGTGTGACATGGGTGAAGGGTAATGCCAGGAGTAAAGGAGCCAGGTTTGTGTGTGTGTCTGTGGTGTCTGTGCATGTGTGTGTGTGTGTGTGTGTGTGTGTGTGTGTGTGTGTGTGTGTGTGTGTGTGTGTGTGTGTGTGAGTGGCTGAGGGGATGGTCCCCTATTACAGTCTGATGACATTTGCCTGTCTGCTAATCAGACCCTGGGGATCCCACACACAGCCTTGTGTTCTGGCCCTCTGAGATCAGGAGACACACACCCACACACACACACACACACACACACACACACACAGACACACACGCATGCACGCACA
>NC_085009.1:21818941-21823941 GCF_963854185.1 Sardina pilchardus
GGGGGGGGGGGTGTGAGATGGGGGGGAGGGGGGACAAGACCTCAACAAAAAAAAAGACACACAAAATCAGAAATTATTAAATTAATTTACAAGAACAGAAATGGAAACAAGGTCAGCACTCTGTAGGCCTACAAAACAAGTCATGGGATTACAAAATCAGGATCTAGCAACGAAAGGCATCTTTATACACAGGAGAAATGAAGCATTTTGAAACAATAACAATAAAAAAGCGAAATGTCTAAGAATGGTTTACTGAGTAATCATATATATATATATAATCTATAAGTGTTGAGAGCGTTAAAAAAATCTCTTTTTTGATGTTGTTTTACGTTTGTGTTTTGGTTTCAGAATAATCTAACGCGCACAGAGGTGCAGACACACACACACACACGCGCACACACACACACACACATAATACACTCACACATTTGTTCACAACACACACATCCACAAACACACACACACACACACACTCACTCTCACAGTCTTTCTACTGAAGCGCGCTATTGGCACATACAAGTGTGTGTGCAACTTAAGTGTCATTGTTACAGATCTACTCACACACAAATTTTGCACGTTAATAAAATATACAGGATTCTCCACGGCGGTGCCATGTAAGACTCAACCGGCCAATCCGGCTCCAGATTGGACATCACATGACCACAGTCTTGTGTGGTGATTGGTCAAGAGTCACAGAGACCCTTTCCCCAATGTGACAGAGATACACATACAAGCACGGAAAAAAATAAAAAATAAAGACAAAAAATGCTATTTAGTGTTAATTCTCAAGAGAACAGAGTTCATTTTTTTTCTCTAGTCTAGAAGAACGAGGGGAAAAAAGCAGTTCTGGTTTGTGTTTGTTACTTTTCTTGTGTGTTTGTCTGTTGTTGGTTATTCAAAACAGATCTGAGGCATCGCCCCTGGCAACACAGCAGGGTCTTTTCTCTCTTCTGTCCTTCTTTTCTGTTGCACTCTCTCTCTCTCTTTCTTTTTCTCCTTTCATCCCTCTCTCCGCCTTGGTGGGCTCAGGGAGAGAAAGGGTCCATGTGGAGAAGATGCGTGCGTGTGTGTGTGTGTGTGTGTGTGTGTGTGTGTGTGTGTGGGCACGTTTGTCCTCGGCCGCTCAGCAGTGTGAGTCCTGACTCCTCGCACAAGAGGATGGGGCACCAAAACAACCACACAGCAAAACAGGTGTGTGTGTGTGTGTGTGTGTGTGTGTGTGTGTGTGTGTGTGTGTGTGTGGGGGGGGTGCGTGTGTGACTATGCACATGTGTCCATAAATGTAAGTTTGTGACAGAGAGACAGAGAGTGAGGAGAGTTTTAAAACACGCAGCCTTTCAGAGTCTGAGAACTCAGAGAGAGAGTTACATTACATTACATTACATTTAGCAGACACTTTTTCAGTCGTGTGTGTGTGTGTGTGTGTGTCTGTGTCTGTGTCTGTGTCTATGTCTGTGTCTGTGTGTCTGTGTGTGAAAGTGTGTATGCGTGTGTAAGTGTGTGTGTGTGTGAGGTTGTCGCACAGTTCAAGGCTCTGCTGTCCATCTCAGGGATACTGAGAGACTGAGGAGAGAGGAGACTCTTAACGGGGGCGTGGGGGGGGGGGGGGGGGGGTCCAGTGGGTGCTGATTTTGGGGGTTTGGTGAGGGGGTAAAATAGGAAAACGACATCGCCGAGGGGGGGGGGGTGGTGGAGTAGAGGGGGGACTGCATTTGATCTGGCATTCATCTCATTCACTCTCTCTTTGTCTCTCTTCATCTCTCTCTCTCTCTCTCTCTCTCTCTCTGCTGTTTCCTCCTCCTCCTCCTCCTCCTCCTCCTCCTCCTCTTCTTCACACTTTGTAGTAGATGTTGGCGGGGCTCTGCGGGGGCATCTCCTGGACGATGTAGACGGGGTGCCCGTAGTCCCCGCTCACCTTCTCGTAGTGCGGGCAGTACGCCGAGTCCGAAGTCCGCAGCGGGATGATGATGTCGCTGGGCTCCGAGCCGTTGTTGTTGCCGCTGCCGCCTCCGCCGTGGCCGTGGCCCCCGCCCAGGTGACTGCCCAGGTGACTGCCCAGGTGACCTCCGAGGCCGACCCCGCCGACCCCGCCGCCGACCCCGCCGCGTTTGGGACTGGTCAGCGAGGAGAGGGACAGGGGCGGGTGGTGCGACTCGGAGTGCTTGGCGTGCCGCCGGCGGTAGCACACGGCGCAGATGACCGCGCTGACCAGCAGCAGGAAGGCCGAGCCGCCCGCCGCCCCGGCGATCAGCGGGATGTTGGACGCCGGGAGCGGACCGTTCTCGCCCTCGCTGCCCGGACCTCTGGGATACGTGCCGTTACCGCCTGTAGTCGCAGAGAGAGAGAGAGAGAGAGAGAGAAAGAGAGAGGGGGGGGGGGGGTGTGAGAGAAATCATTACTATGTACACACTTACAGAAGTATTGCTATACACACACCAACACACACACACACACACACACACTGCTTACAGAGTGAGAGAGAGAGAACAAGATGAACAACAAGAGAAGACACTGTTGTTCAGTACTGATGTGCTTCTAGTACTGTAGGGCTTGACATCGCACCAGTGCACTAACTGTGATGTGCTTCTCAGTAGTATAATAGGCTTCTGAGTAGTACTGTAGGGCTTTACATTGCACCCGTGCACTAACTGTGATTTGCTTCTCAGTAGTACTATAGGCTTCTGAGTAGTACTATGGAGCTTTACAGTGCATTGCACTAGTGCACTAACTGTGATGTGCTTCTGAGTAGTACTATAGGCTTCTGAGTAGTACCGTAGGGCTTTACATTGCACCAGTCCAACAACTGTGATGTGCTTCTCAGTAGTACTATGGGGCTTACTGTGCACTAACTGTGATGTGCTTCTCAGTAGTACTATAGGGCTTTACATTGCACCCGTGCACTAACTGTTTACAGCACTTGTAGCCTACTGAACAAACTTCACTGAGCAGCAATGAGTATGAAACTATCACAGCAAACTAAACTTGTCTCGTGAATGGTGAAGAGGTGAATACAATCAAGGTTGTCAAAGTCAGCCAAATAAATACAGATGGTTATTTATGACACAATTATAAAGTCGTCAGACATCAGCCATTAGGCGTCAGGGACAGAGTCATTTCCCTTCTCTGATTGTCTTCCCGTAACTCGCGTTGAAGCGCCATTGAGCCAACACATCAAGCAGTGTCACCGTCTGACTCTGTGTATTGAAGCTGCGGGACGTGCCACTTGGCCTCGTCTCAATAACCTCCTCTGACAAAAGAATCGTTTGACATTTAGCCCGAGGAGACAGATAGAGTTACAACGCTCACATTATCCGAACATAAAACCCCGTCGTCAAAAAGACAACTCCTCTCTCCTTTGTTGAAGATGACACTTCAAACTAATGGGTGCATACTAAGGTTTTTCTTTTTTCTTTTTTTGTTTTAGTTTCTGCAGGGTTCTTTTAAAAAGTACTTAAGGGTAATTTGACCTGCTATTTAGGACTCGGCGTTCACACCGCTGATTGGGTTTATAGGATAATTCTGAAGAGCCTTGATTAGATCAAAGAGGGAGAAGTTGGAGTGTAATCACCCAATTAAGGACGAGACACCGAGAATCAGATGCGGCCGTTGAACTGTCTGCTCTGCCTCAGAGTAGCACTGGCTTTCTGCTTCCGAGCAACAATCGTTATAGTTATAAATTAGCCAGTGGTCAACCTGCGAGCTAATTTAGACTAGACTGCTAATGAAATGCAGAAGACTCGGTTGCTCCTGGAAACACGACTGGCCCTGGAGTCTGGCCTCTGTTTAAAACACACACACACACACACACACACACACACACACACACACACACATACACACACAGCCTTTAAGAGAGAGATAAAACCGCAGCGGGAAAGGAAAAGGGCAGGCGTCTCACCTGACACACACGAGGGGCAATTAAGCAGATTTAGAGTTCCATCAAGGGGCCGACCGACCCTCACACACACACACACACACACACACATACACACACACACACACACACACACACACACACACACACACACACACACACACACACACACACACACTCAACAGGAGAGCTTTGTGTTGGTTGGGCCCAACTGAGGACTTTCTCACACAAGAAACATCTGACCGGGCTAACGGGCTAACGGTCAAGAAAATGCTAATGTTGAAGCTAGCACGCTGAGCTAATTAGAACAGGACAGTGTGTTCCCACACTGCTAACTGACTTATAGGGACACTTGTGTGTACACACACACACACACACACAAACATTAACTTTCACTCTGTTTCACACACACACACACACACACACACACACACACATACACACACACACACACACACACACACACACACACACACACACACACACACACACACACACACACACACACACACACACACACACACACACACACACAGGGCTGCATGAATCTCTGCTGCCACTGGGATAAAAACAAAACCTTCTCTGCATGAGAGAGCATCAGAACTTGCTCTGTCTCTCCCCAGAGTTTCACAGCAATGCCATAAACTCCGTGCACTACAAAGACGAAAGCTGCTTCCACTGATATACAACGCCCCTGATGAGCGTGTATACACACACACACACACACACACACACACACGAGCTGTTTCCATTGATATACAACGCCCCTGATGAGCGTTACACGCTGCACTGTCGCCACATTCAGAATGCCGCAGTCAACTTCAGTCCAACATATGCGTAGAGTCTGGCAAATGGGGCCCTAGACACACCATCATGCAAAGCTATTTAGCTTATAATGTTTTATAATAACAAAAATATTTATCACAAAATACCCTCTTGTGTTGTGTAGCTTGGAGATGAAGTTTCTCGAAGGCTCCGATATAATTCCAACGAGAAAAAAACAAACTATCTATTTCCTCAAACACCTAAATGGTTACGAAGCCAACGTTTGCGATCCTCTGTGCGAAACGCACACCTCGCAAATCACTTTCTTTTTTTTTTTGCTTCAGATTTTTTCAATCTCCTT
>NC_085009.1:21833941-21838941 GCF_963854185.1 Sardina pilchardus
GCAAGTGCAAAAAGCATTTGGGGGGTGGGGGTGGTAAGAGTAAGCTGCAGGGGGTGAATGATGCATGTGTGTGGGGGGGGAACACCAAGGGACAGAAGAAATCTTGGGCAGATCCACGGCTCAAGGGGCCAACCCAACTACCTGGGGTCGAGCTAGTAGAGGGAGCCTGTAAGTGTGTGTGTGTGTGTGTGTGTGGGGGGGGGGGGGGGGGGGCAGTGTGCTGTGTGTGTGGGGCAGTGGCATACTGATGATCCAGAGGGTGGTGGGCAGTGTGTTGTATGTCTGTGGCTAATGAGACGCTGGTAGGGGGAGTGTGTGTGTGTGTGTGTGATGGGGGATTGGCCAGTGTGCTGTGTATGTGGGGCAGTGGCAGATTATCAGGAGGGTGGTGGGCAGTGTGTTGTATGTATGTGGCTAATAATGCACTGGTAAGGGGCAGTGTGTGTGTGTGTGTGTGATGGGGGGTTGGCCAGGGGCAGGGGCAAGTGCAAAAAGCATTTGGGGGGTGGGGGTGGTAAGAGTAAGCTGCAGGGGGTGAATGATGTATGTGTGTGTGGGGGGGGGCACCCAGGGACAGAAGAAATCTTGGGCAGATCCACGGCTCAAGGGGCCAACCCAACTACCTGGGGTCGAGCTAGTAGAGGGAGCCTGTAAGTGTGTGTGTTGGTGGGGGGGGGAGCAGTGTCATGTGTGTGTGAGGCAGTGGCATACTGATGATCCAGAGGGTGGTGGGCAGTGTGTTGTATGTATGTGGCTAATAAGACGCTGGTAAGGGGCAGTGTGTGTGTGTGTGTGATGGGGGGGTTGGCCAGTGTGCTGTGTATGTGGGGCAGTGGCAGATTATCCGGAGGGTGGTGGGCAGTGTGTTGTATGTATGTGGCTAATAAGGCACTGGTAAGGGGCAGTGTGTGTGTGTGTGTGTGTGATGGGGGGTTGGCCAGGGGCAGGGGCAAGTGCAAAAAGCATTTGGGGGGGGGGGGGGGGGGGGGGGGTTAGCCAGTGTGCTGTGTATGTGGGGCAGTGTCATATGATGATACAGTGGTTTGGTGGGCTGTATGTTGTCTGTAAGTAGTGTGGCTTCCTATGATGCAGTGAAGTAGGGGGAGTTAGGTGAAGGTGGGGTAGGACGGCAGTCGTGTGTGTGTGTGCGTGTGTGTGTGTGTGTGTGTGTGTGTGTGTGTGTGTGTGAAAAGTTGAGAAGTATTGTAAGTGTAGTGGATTGCATGGAAAAGTGTGGTATATGTGAATTGCAATCAGGTGTGTTTGTGTGGGGTGGGGTGGGGTGGGGTGGGGTGGGGGGCAGTGTGCTGTGTGTGGGGGGCAGTGGCATACTGATGATCCAGAGGGTTTACCGACATTTTTAACCCAACTAATCTATGTATGTATGTATATGTGTTTAGTTGTTGAATTGTTATTTATTACAGTTAGACAATGTACAGCTTTTAGCTACACCAGAAAAACTTTTTTTCAATTTTTTTCTCTAGGAACTTCAGTCCCTGCGTACACATACGTGTACGTCATGTTTAGCGAGTTCTTATTGTTCTTATTTTACAGGTTTTTTTCTGATTTTTTTTGTCATGACTAATGTTCAACGCTTCTTTAAATACCTAAATAAGAATAAGCTATAAAATAATACAGGATTTTTTACCTGGAAGATGTTTGTGTATGGAGCGGCCACTTGAATTTTCGCTTGTGTTTGCCGCCATTTTGTTTTTTTACCGTAGTATGTTAGACACTTCTGACATCACCAGATGGAAGCATAAGTGCCCTTGTATGTGTCCAAAGCATCCCCAATACAGTAGTGAACACGATTGTGGACATACGAGCTAAAATGTTCTGTCCACGTATGTTGCCGCTAAGCCCTAAGAGGTTAAACACACTTAGTCTTTAATCCTCTATTTCCGACCTCCATTGTTGATACAATAGTGAGTAAACAAAAGAGAAACAAAGACACAGACGTAGGGAAGGATCAGCTACAGACACTCATGACAGAAACTTAAAGCTCTCTACCTCCCTCTACTCTCCTCCCTGTCTCTCTTCCTTTTTCCCTCTCTCTTTTTCATTCTCTCTCTCTCACTCACTCACTCTAACTCTCTCTCCCCCCTTCACTCACTCACTCAATTATTCACTCGTTCGCTCACTCGAACATTAACAACATAGTAAGTTATTCAGCATTGTTCATTAGTTTCTCATTGACCTGCTGGGATGCACACCTTATATGCACGACACACGCATTCTCCATTAGGACACTCACTCATATGTCTCTCTCTCTCTCTCTCTCTCTCTCTCTCTCTCTCTCTCTCTCTCTCTCTCTCTCCCTCTCTCTTGATCATTCATTCTTGCTTTCTTCTGGTTACCTTCAACTTACTTTGCTATTTCATTTCTCTCACTCCCCTTTCAAATATTCCTTTTTCCTCTCTCTCTCTCTATCCCTTTCTCGCTTTCTCTGTATTCTTACTCTCTCTTTCTCTCTCTCTCTCTCTCTCTCTCTCTCTCTCTCTCTCTCTCTCTCTCTCTCTCTCTCTCTCTCTCTCTCTCTCTCTCTCTCTCTCTCTCTCTCTTTATGGCTTCAGGTGGAGAAATCTCCGGGGTAAGCCTTGGCTCTCTGTCTCCAGAAATCATCACTTTGTCTTCTGCTTTTAGTTGGCTAAGGGCTGAGAAAAAGTCTCACCCTTTACTTTTACTTTTAAAATGGAGGGAGAGAGAGGGAGGGAAGGAGAGGGAGAGAGAGATGGAGGGAGGGAGGGAGGGAAGAGGAGAGTGAGGTGTGAAGAGCTTGGTTTCTCACACCTCTTTTCTGTCTGTCTCCAGCTCTTTCTCACAAACACACACAATCACACAGACACACAGACACACAGATTCACACACACACACACACACACACACACACACATCTGCACACACAGTCATTTACCCATAAATGTGTGAATTCACAAATGAACTAGAGGACAAGTAGTGAAAAATGGCAAGAGAAAATCTGGGACAAGAGACAAAAAAAAAAACAAGAACATGCGCAAAAATATGCGCAAGATAGATAGATAGATAAATCAATAAATAGAAAGAAAGAAAGAAAGAAAGAATACAATTCTGCATGAAGGAGATCCTGGTTGAAAATGGCGAGCAGGGGATTCTTAGATCCTCACAGTTAGCCGACAGCAAAACAAGTGAAAAGACCAACGGAAAGAGGAGAGACAGAGAGATAAAGAGAACGAGTGGAGAAAAGAGAGATGGAGAGAGGGAAGAGAGAAGAAGTGAGAAGCACTGGGACATATAGGCTAAGAGTGAGAAAGAAAGAGAGAGAGGGATAGGGAGAGAGAGACAGAGAGAGAGAGAATTCAGATGGGAGGATGAGTTGCTGCCAGAGAGGGAGAAAAGAAAGATATACTGTATATATATATATGGGGAAAGCAAAGGAGAGAGTGAGAGAGAGGGAGAGAATTCAGATGGGAGGATAAGAGTTGCTGTCAGAGAAAGAAAGAGAGAGAGAGAGACACTGATCTCCCCTGACAAGCTGTTACTGACATGATGAAGAGAGGAGACATGAAGATGGAGAGAGCAAATGGGGGAGAGAGAACGAGGAGGAGAGGAGAGGAAGAGAGGAGAGAGAACAAAGTAGAGGAGGAGAGGAGACAACAAGGGAGAGGAGGATAGGAGAGAACGAGGGAGAGGAGGAGAGGAGAGGAGGAGGGGAGAGGGAACAAAGGAGAGGAGAGAAAATGAGGGAGAGGAGGAGAGGAGAGCAAGCCCACAAGGAGACCCAAAGAAGGACAAAACACACAACAAACACACACACACACACACACACACACACACACACACTGTATACGTTAATAATTACACATGTCCATTTTACACTTTAATGTGCGTGCAGTAGACCACACCGTCTCTCTGCACATCAAATTGAATGGCTTGTTAATACAACAATACAAATGTGTGATTTTACAGCAGACATTTGAAACACTAAAACTGAGACTGACAGACAGACAGAGCAGAACAGCACAGCGAGAAATAGAAACGTTTCAATAATGGAGGTGATCATCAAGCGGCAAACTTTAATATATGAGAGAGTGGAGGACAATGCCATGCAGTGCCTTGCAACAGTACACTTGAAGCATCTTAACAGAGTGTGTGTGTGTGTGTGTGTGTGTGTGTGTGTGTGTGTGTGAGAGAGAGTGAGAGTTTGTAAGAGAAAGAGAAAATTGATAGAGATGTCATAGTACAGGGCAAGTACACCAGCAGACAATAGTACATCTTACAATTCTCTCTCTCTCTCTCTGTGTGTGTGTGTGTGTGTGTGTGTGTGTGTGTGTGTGTGTGTGTGTGTGTGTGTGTGTGTGTGTGTGTGTGTGTGTGTGTGTGTGTGTGTGTGTGTGTGTGTAGGAAAGAGAGGAAAGAGAGAGATGTTATAACACAGAAACTGACAAAGGAACCAGCAGATAAGGCCTCGGATTACGAGAGGAGTGAGGGAAGAGAGAGGAAGAGAGAGGCAGAGACGGGGATGGATGGATGGAGGGAGGGAGGAAAGGATAGGAGGAAGGAGGGATGAAGAGATGGAGGGATAGAGGGAGGGAGGGAGAGATGGGTAATTGAGACAATGATCTGCAGTGATGGAGGGACTGGAAAATGTGAGGAGACTAGCAGTGGGCAAAGGAGGAGAGTCTTTCTTTCTCCCTTTCTTTCTCTCTCCCTCTCTCTCCCTCTCTCTCCCTCTCCCTCTCTCTCTCTCTCTGTCTCCCTCCATCTCCCCACAAAGTGAACGACCAGACCGAATAAGAATAACAAGCCGGGAACAGCTTAATAAGTGAAATCATAGCAAGGTCGACCTTCATCACATCAGCCCTGTAAAATGCTGTGCAGGGTAGTGTGTGTGTGTGGGGGGGGGGGGGTAGGGGGGGGTGGGGGGTGTTAGAGAGAGTGGGAGATGTGTGGGAGAGTTTGTTTTTCTGTCATCTTTGTCTTGTTATATTTTGTAGAGTTTGCATGGCATGTGACCGTGCATC
>NC_085009.1:21861441-21866441 GCF_963854185.1 Sardina pilchardus
ACACACACACACACACGGATACCCATACACATAGGCACAAGCACACACACGCACGAACACACACACACACACACACACACACACACTTTCTCTCTCTTTCTCTCTCTCTCTCTCACACACACACACACACGATTGGAGAGGCACACATACCAGTGACTGTTCCAGCTCATTTAACCCATATTGAATAAATTAACACAGAGTGTTGGCAGGTTAATTAATGCCACTTTGCCTCAGGGGTGTGTCTTACATATATACACAAGCACTTAAGAAACTAACATACCCAAACAACACATACACACACACACACACACACGCACACACACACACACACACACACACACACACACACACACACACACACACACACACACACACACACACCTCTACAATAACACATGTGCTCCACTTTGTAAACTTCTGGGCAAAGAGGCACATCTGTAACTCCTTCACTTTTTTTGTTCTTTTTTTTCAAAATGTTTTTTTTCTCCTCTTTTTTCAAAGGTTCTCTCTCCACCCTTTTCTCTCTATCCTTGACTTCTCCTCATCCCTCTGTCTCAACCAACTCAACCAGACCTCTCTCACTCTCTCTCCTGCCCCATGACGTCCATCTTTCTCTCTCCATTTCTCCATTTCTCCCTTTCTCTCTTTCTCTCTCTCTCTCTCTCTCTTTCTCTTTTTCTCTATCTCTTTCTCTCTCTCTGTAAAATCCAAAACAAAACAAACAAGGCCTTCCTGACATGAATGAATCTACTCATTGTTGCCAAAGCTACAAGTCTGAAACTATGCAGAGCGTATGTATTATTGATCTAAAATGAACATTCTCTCTCTTTCTCTCCTTCTCTCTTTCTCTCCTTCTCTCATTCTCTCTCTCAGTCTGCCTCTCATTTCCTCCCCCTGCATGTCTGACCTTGCGTTTGAGACCTCATTGATTGGACTGGCCTGAGAATCGATTCGTTGAGTCTGCCAGGGCAGCGATAAAGGCTGAAGTGTGTCGGAGTGTTTCTGTGTGTTTCTGTGTGTGTGTGTGTGTGTGTGTGTGTGTGTGTGTGTGTGTGTGTGTGTGTGTGTGTGTGTGTGTGTGTGTGTGTGTGTGCGTGTGTGTGTGCGTCCGTATGTTTGTGTGTCGTGTGAGTGCGAAGCTGCAGTCACGGCTGTTGAGATACTCAATGGAACGAGGAAACGTCTGAATGCAGTAATCTCGTTTTCTAAACACTGTCTCACACACACACACAAACGTAAACACACACACACACACACACACACACACACACACACACACACACACACACACACACACGCACGCACAATCGCAAACACACACACACACACACACACACACACCTGGGTCAAATTTCTGTTCTAAACTTAGGCTGGTGGCTGGCTGTTGCTTTGGGAGTCAGTCTGCTGCTGAGGTGCAATAAAACAACGTGATGTAGAACAAATCTCCTCAGCGCCACCTTGCCCCCTCCACCCTCCTCCGCCCCCCATTCGCCCCCCACCCCCATCCATCTACACCACCCGTCAATCCTCACTCACTCACGGACCTGTCCGAACTGTTGCTCACTTGGAGGTTGTTTTTTTTGTTGTTGTTGTCTTAAAACATTAAAAAAAATGTGTATAGAACGCGAAGGAAGGAGGCGTTCACGAGTCCTGCTCATGTTTCACTGCTTTGTTTGTTTACATGACCTATAAATAAATAACAACTAGCAGCAGAGCGTGAAAAAAACAATGGTTTTGACATCATGTCTACATCAGCTCTGCTCTGTGTCGTCCGGATATCCAATAAAGTTAGCATGCCAACAGGCCGTCCCAGTTCTCTTGTAACAACACTTCGCTCCATGTGTGTGGCCACACAACTCAAAGCTTACTGAGCTCCACAAAGCATCTTTAAAAGGCACTGTCGAGCTTTTTCTGGTAAACATCTTCTCTTTGGTGGTCCTGCATTAGATATAGCTTGCTGCTCAACACTAGTAGAAGTGCCATGCACATTGCAGAACTACTAGAACTGCTGTAAGTGGTCATTTTTTGACCCTTAGATTTTAAATTCTATATTCAATCAGCAGGACTGTATTTTCATTTCTTTTTCTGAGCGGACCTTCGCTGCACTTCTAGCGTTAAGGGAGACATTAGAGTATCTCTTAAGGCCAGTTCAAACCGAAGATTCGCGACGGTCTGAGACGGTTGCGGAGAGCAGTTGCGGCGGTGTGAATCAAAAGTTGCAAGCAGTTGCAAGCAGTTGTAAGCCGTCGCTAAACATTCAACATGTCAAATCTTAGTTGCAGAGTTTTAGAACGTTGCTGGTTTTTAGAATGTTGCAGCTCGTCTCGTCGCGGATCTTGTGTTTGAACTGGCCTTTAGGTGCCCAGCGATGCCCATTGAGATGTTGGGTGGTGTTCTAAGATGCCCAACGATGTCCATTGAGATGTTGGGTGGTGTTCTAAGATGCCCAACGATGCCCATTGAGATGTTGGGTGGTGTTCTAAGATGCCCAACGATGTCCATTGAGATGTTGGGTGGTGTTCTAAGGTGCCCAGAAATGCCCAGCATGTCCATTGAGATGTTGGGTGGCGTTCTTAGATGTTCTAAGGTTCCCATCATGCCCACTGAGATGTTGTCTGGTGTTCTAAGGTGCCCAGCGATGTCCATTGAGATGTTGGGTGGTGTTCTAAGATGCCCAACGATGTCCATTGAGATGTTGGGTGGTGTTCTAAGATGCCCAACGATGCCCATTGAGATGTTGGGTGGTGTTCTGAATGCGGGTGGAGTGGGAGGGTGTGTAGCTGGTGCCCTCTGTGGCATTTGCGTGGCTTCCATAAAACATGATATGGATTCCGAGACAGCCGCGCTGAGGATCAGGACACGGACGGACTCCTGATGAGGTCAACCTCTTTTGCATTCTTTTCTGTCTTCTGTCCATTTTCTCTCTATCACTTTCCACTTCTCCGTCTGTCTGTCTGTATCTCTCGTTCCCTCTCGTTCCCTGTCGTTTTTTTCTCTTCCACTCTCTTATTTGATTAGTCTCTCTCTCCCTCCCTCTCTCTCTCTCACTCCATTCTCATGTTTTTTCTCTCCTTCTCCCTCCCTCCATTTTCTCTCTCTCACACACACACACACACACACACACACACACACACACACACACACTCTCTCTCTCTCTCTCTCTCTCTCACTCTCTCTCTCTCTCTCTCTCTCTCTCTCTCTCTCTCTCTCTCTCTCTCTTTGTTCCAATACATGGAACAGGCTCCGGAACCCCAGTTCACCTGACTGAACCTGCCTTTGGGAGGGTGTGGGAGAGAGCGTAAGAAAGAGAGAAAGGAGGGGAAAAAAACGCCATATCAAACGTGACGAGAAATGTCCCAAGAGCTTTCAGGCCTTATTCAGATTACATTCCACCCTTACAAGAGACTGCTCCACACACACACACACACACACCTACCCACACAAACACACACACAAAGAATTTCAAGATTGACATAAAAATGAAAAACAGCAACCCTGAGATTCCTGCAGACACAGCCTGTGTGTGTGTGTGTGTAGATGTCTGTCTTTGAGTGCATAGTTGTGTGTGTGTGTGTGTGTGTGTGTGTGTATGATCTTTCAGATAGCGCCACGAGTCTGTCAAGCATGAAGGTGCCACTGAACCCAAAACAAACCCCATCCAAAGCCCACAGCAGATGCTGGCACCTCTGCCGCCTCCACTGACACAAACACACACACACACACACACACACAGGCAATGGAAACAAACAGCCCTGAAGGGCAGCTCAAGACATGCAGATTCAACACACACACTCAAACACTCAAACACTCTCTCACAAACACTCTTTCACAAACACACAAACAAACAAACACACGCACACACACACACACACACACACACGCACACACACACACACACACACACACACACACACACACACACACACTCACCGATGATGAAGTAGTCGTGCAGGGTCTTGAACTCGTGGCCCCACAGGTTGGGCGAGTACTCCTGGAACTTGATGGTGAAGCGTGTGTCCCCGGTGGGCTTGTCGCAGGTCAGCAGCAGGTTCGGCGAGCCGGTCACCTCGCAGCGGTCCGCCTGCTCTCTGGACGACACCAGGTACAGCTTGTAGAACTCGTACTCGGCCGGGCTGTTGGGGCCGGGGATGTCCGCTCGCGGGCAGATGAGGTCCAGGCGGTCCCCAATCTGGGGGTACAAAACGTAGCCCTGATCGTCCGCAAATCTGCGAGAGAGAGAGAGAGAGAGGATTGTTATGCTTTGACAACGTTGTACATAGTCACGTTTATACATTACCTAATCAATATTGAATTGAATTGAATAGGATTGAAATCAATTGAAACTGATAGTGAGGAACGTTATTGAACTGAACTGAACTGAACTGAACTGAACTGAGTGAGGAACTTTAACAAACTGAATTTTTACTGAGTGAGGAACTGTATTGAATTGAATTGAATTGAAAGTGAAGATCTGAATTGAATTGAACTCTACTGAGAGTGAGCAACTGTATAGAATTGAACTGAATTGAGAGTGAGGAACTGAATTGAATTGAACTGAATTGAGAGTGAGGAACTTCATTGAAATGAATCACCAATGTTTTCTTTTTTTCGTTTGGCACCGTATCAGATTAACGTTATGGTCAGAGGAGAGTTGTGGAGTGGAGAGAGAGTCGAAGGGCGTTCATCCGTCTGACTCCTCAAACACATGATGTGTGACATTCCTCAATCCTTTCGATTTATTTTGACAGCTAAACACAGCCAAACATGGCTGAACATGGCTAAACATAGCTAAACACAGCTAAACATGGTTAAACAGAGCTAAACGGAGCTTTAATTCAATACACACACACATCCACATACTCAAACACATTAAAAGAGAGAGTGGGGGGGGGGGGGGTGCTTTACATCACTTCCCCTTACAACCACATGATGTCTGAGAACATCCAATGTAGACATTAATAAAGACAGCAAGCCATACTCTTACACACACACACACACAC
>NC_085009.1:21876441-21888941 GCF_963854185.1 Sardina pilchardus
TATCTCTCTCTCTCTCTCTCTCTCTCTCACACACACACACACACATACACACACACACTTCTCTCTCACTTACTGTCTCTCTCAGTACTCCCCTTTCTCTCTTTTCTCTCTATCTTATCCTCTCTCTCTCTCCCTCCCTCTCTCTCTCTCTTGTCCTTTCTCACTACTTGTCTCTTTCTTGCTCTCGCTCTGTCTTTCTCTCTTTCTGGCAGAACATGAACCTGTCTCCGAAATAATACCCCTCTAAATTCTGCTGCTTTTTTTTCTCTCCCTCCGTCCCTCCCTCCCTTCCTCCCTCGCTCCCTCGCTCTCTTTCCTCTTTTTCCGCCCCAGGGGGAGTGATGGAGGGATGATTTGCGGCGGACTGAATTGGTCCCATAATGGCCATTTCGTTGAGGTGTGTGGTGATGGAGGCTCTGCGTCTGCGACGGGTGAGTGTGTGTGTGTGTGTGTGTGTGTGTGTGTGTGTGAGAGAGAGGCACAAGAGGTCGCCCACACACACACACACACACATACACACACACACACACACACATACACACACACACACACTTTGAGACCACTGATTAGGCTCCGCCTGTGCCGTCAGATTGCGCTTCCTGGAGTTAGGCAGAGGCTTTTAGTGGACAAAATGTCCCTCTTCAGTCACCCTGCTGGTGTGTGTGTGTGTGTGTGTGTGTGTGTGTGGCACACTGGTGGGAGGTCGATCCAGGTTAGACACACTCACTCAAAGTTAACCGGCTCATTAAGAGAGGTCACCCTGGGTCCGGTGTTGTCTAGCGCCCCTCCCTCCCACCAACACCACCAACCCCCCCCCCCCCCGACACACACACACACACACACACACACACACTCTACTGAAAGTACTCCCCATGGGCTCCCAGAACCACTGGCCCCTGACGTGCCCCGCCCATCTGAATGGCCGCGGCTAGAACCCCTCTAGTCCTTCCCCCACGGGGGTCCTCGTCCGTCATCGAGCCTCCCACACCTCGCTCTCGTCTTGGGGGGGCCGCGGGGAGGTGAGAACCAGACCTCGCTGATCCACATCTGAGGGTCCACACAGGGACCAGATGTCTCAATCCAGCTCTCAGAAAGTGATCCGTGTGGTTCTAAGCCCCGAGATCGTGTGCCAATCGTCAGAGCCATACGCTCTTCCAAGAGGATTAGGAGTGCTGAAATGCAAGACCTAGAGCTACCCCAGAAGCACGGAGCCTTCTAGAATCCAGAGTGGAGTTTTTTTTTTCTCTTTTTGTGATATCAGACACATTCTGGTTCCAGAACTTTGGTGTTGGTTCCAGGAACTCTCCTCACATCTTCAGCTGCCTGCGGTGCAGTCTGGCCATCGCCAAAGCCTGCAGGAACTTCAAACCTTCAGACCTCACATATCACAAGCACTGGTAGTGGCTGCATCTTGAATTGATTTAGGCTCTTTAGACCTCTCTCTCTCCTTTTCTCTCTCTCTCTCTCTCTTTCCCTCGTTCTCTGGACTCAGGAGGGTTATTGGTTTAGGAGAGTGCGGTTCGGGTTGCGGTCCCAAATGGACCCAGGGGTCAGGGAGCCCTGTGGTAAAATCAACAGTTGGCCATAGAGAGAGACAGGGGGAGAGAAAGTAGGACAGGCATAGAGGGAGGGAGGGAGAGAGGTAGGGAGAGAGGGAGAGAGAGAGAAGGAGAGAGAGAAGGAGAGAGAGGGAGAAAGAGAAGGAGAGGGAAAGAGAGAGAGGGGGGAAGAGAGAAGGAGAGGGGAAGAGAGGGAGAGCGAGAGAGAGAGAGAAAGAGAGAAGGAGAGGAGGAAAAAAAGAGGGTGGGAGATGGAGACTAGAGAGAGTGGATTACCGTTACCACCTTGGCAGACATACACAAACACACACACACACACACCAACACACACACCCCGACATTTTCGTACACCCCCACCTGAAACACCTTTGGTTCATCGCTCATGTCAGGATACTGAAATGTAATGCCTATCATGCAGCTGATTGACTTTGTGTGTTTGTGTGTGTGTGTGTGTGTGTGTGAGAGAGAGAGAGTGAGTGAAAGAGAGTGAGTACTGTAGGTGTGTGTGTGTGTGTGTGTGTGTGTGTGTGTGTGAGAGAGAGAGAGAGAGTGAGTGAAAGAGAGTGAGTACTGTAGGTGTGTGTGTGTGAGAGAGAGAGTGAGTGAAAGAGAGTGAGTACTGTAGGTGTGTGTGTGTGTGTGTGTGTGTGTGTGTGTGTGTGTGTGTGTGTGTGTGTGTGTGGGTGTGTGCTGTGCCTGCCGTTGGGAGGCCTGTATCCTGGTCCAGGCTAAAGCACACATTTGCTTTGCTGAGCTGCGCTCCGATGAGATCAGATTCATAAGTGTGTTAGTCCACCACTGACCCAGCCAATCAGAAGTCAGCGCTCGCCGCTCGGACACGGCCGCTCTCCCGAGCACGTCCTCTCTAGCTCGTGATTGACAGATGAAAGTGTGGCAACGGTTTCCCTCTTTCGCTCTCTCCCTCTCTCTTTTTTTCCCTCTCCTCTCCTCTCTGTAGAGCTCCGTGTTGAATCGCGGAACAGAATCCCTTTGCCAGAATCACCCCCAAAGGCTTGGATGAAAAATAAATAAAGAGAATGAGAATAAATATAGACAAAGGGGTGTGTGTGTGTGTGTGTGTGTTTGTATTAGAAAGAGAGAAAAAAGAGAGAAAAAACTGACATAGAGAAAGAGACCAGAAAAGATTGTGTGTGTGTGTGTGTGTGTGTGTGTGTGTGTGTGTGTGTGTGTGTGTGTGTGTGTGTGTGTGTGTGTGTGTGTGTGTGTGTGTGTGTGTGTGTGTGTGTGTTGCATAAAGACACAGTGGGGGTGAGTGTTTATCAAGAGTCCTTTTACAGAATGTGCTGTAAACCGCAAAATTCCCACAAGGGGAATGCCACAACAACCACCACACACACACACACACACACACACACACTTGTACCAACAAAGATGAAACACTAAACAAATCCCAAATTATTGTGATAATTAAGTCTAAAAGAAGCTAAAAATATCCATGTTTTGCAGATGAGTTAGAAGGTACGCGGTGGGAGGTGTTGGACAAGCGGAAGGAAGACAGAAAATAACTAAATAAAAACAACCTGCCTTTTTTAATTCTATCTATTGCATTTCTTCTATTTTCTATCTCCTGATTCAACATTCTCTCGCTCTCTCTCTCTCTCTGTCTCTCAGGAGAAAGTGACAAGGGAGACATATCTACCGATAATTCCTTTCATATGAGCCAACAACAATATAACAAAACTTTGCTCAAAATTGCTGACAAAGTTCAGTGAGCAGAGTGCACCACTGAGATGGATAAAATGGACATAAAACGGGTGATTGAAATCAATGCCGAGAGAAGAAAACATTGGACAACAAGAACAACAAGAACAACAAGAAAATATGACAAAATGAGAAAAGATACCAAGGACATCAGGAGGAGATCAATGAGAGAAGTAGAGAAAATAAATGGATAGATAGATACATACAGTATAGATAGATACTTTAGATAGATAGATAGATAGATAGATGAATGGATGGATGGATATGTATATAGACAGATAGAAGGAAAGATGGGTGGATAAATAGATGGATGGATAAATAAATGGATGGATGGATGGATGGATGGACAGAAAGAATAAGAATGGGCTGGTATTGTGTGAAAGAAAGAAGGGCAGCTAATCTCAAGTAGGAAAGAGAGAAGGAGAAACAGAGGGATGAAGAGAGATCTGTTCAGAGAAACAGAGGGATGCACAGAAGAGGGAGAGAGAGTGAAAGGTGTCCCACTGAGTTAAGCCAGGTGTCTGTGTTTGAGAGAGAGAGAGAGAGAGAGAGAGAGAGCTGTGTGAGGGAGGGAGGGAGGGTCATACAAGAGAAATGAGAGGACAGCAGCATGGAGAGGACAAGAGAGGTAAAAAAGAGAGAGAGAGAGTGTGTGTGTGTGTGTGTGTGTGTGTGTGTTGAGGGAGAGTCGGGGGAGCAGAGGAGAGAATAATTAGTTAGACCCCCAGCAGAGCAGAATGGCAGGTGAATAGACCGAGAGAGAGAGAGAAAGGGAAGGAGAGAGAGAAAAGGGACAGAGGTAGAGAAGAGAAGGGCAGACAAAAAGAGAGAGTGAGAAAGGGAGGGAGGGCTGAAAGGCTGACAGAGGCGGAGAGCAGACAGCACAGGAGAGAGGAAAGGGTGTGTGATCAAGTGAGGCTGAAAGTGAGAACGCTAAATGGGAGAGCATGAAAGTGGATAGCAGGAGAACGAGGGAGAGAGAGAGAAAGAGGGAGAGGTGGAGAGAGGGAGAGGGAGAGGGAGAGGGGGACAGTGACAGTTGAGGTGGGGAGGTGAGAGAGGGGGCATGGAGAATGTCTTTTGTCATCCGCAAAAGGAGACAAAGCGACAGAGAAAATCAGGAAAGGGGGAAAAAATGCATTTTTCTCCAGTTTCTTTCACCAAACAATGAGCATTTATCTGCTCATCACGCCAATGGCCTCCTGAAGATGGACAGAATAGAGAGGGAGGCAGGGAGAGAGAGAGGGGATAGAGAGAGAGAAAGAGAGAGAGAGAGAGGCTGACAGAGAAAAGGAGCCACACTGAAAGCAGGCGTTTGACCCAAAAAAAGAGACAGAAGGGGAGAGAGGAAGAAAAAAAGAGAGAAAAGGCGAAAGGGAAGAATAGAACAAGCACATTTGTCAGACCTTTTGTGTCTGGCTGAAGTGCCCGACACGGACTCAACCTGGTCCCAATTAGAGCTAGCGCTCACGAGCCCAGCCAGGGCAGGAGAACTAGCGGCTGAGGTAGGACTGCATAATCCAGCGTGCATTTAGACCATCAAGCGTTCACGGACTATACAAACACACACACACACACACGCATAAAAGCATATATGCACACACACACACACATACACACACACGCATACGCACACACACACACTCACACTCACACACACACACACACACACACACAGGCCCCCAAGAAGCCAAAAATATTTTCCTGTGTGGGAAGCTAGCCTGCTAATTATCGGCTTTACTGCTAGTAGCCCCGACCAGTCACTATTACTAAATGCTATTTCCAGAGAAATTAGCCCATTTGAATAGGCCTGCAAAAGCAATAGTGCCATAGGTGGAAAACAGCACAGAATGGACACTCCTGTTCATGCTTGGGCTTTGCTTTGCAAACAGAAACAAGACCGTTTATTTCCTTTTGTAGCCTACTCTCTGCCATGTATTTTTGTTGTGTATTGTGTATATTGTGAGTTTATTTGTCAAAGTGTCAAATACTGTAGACAGAAAAACTGAAGGACACATGTTGAATGAAAGTCATTACATCAGCAACAGTAATTTCAGATGCTGTCTGTCAACATAAATGTTGACGACCTCTGACCCCTATCTCCATGTTTCTGTTTCCGCAGACCAACCCCTGGTCATATAGACTTGCAAAGGTTTTGGGTTAAGCATGTCCAATGTATTTCACAGTGCATGGCGGTCATCATATCCAGTCCAGCCAGGAGTACTTGATTTGGACGTCTGAACAGACAACAGATGGGACTGTCTCCGACCAGTGGATTACCAGGCTAACACGCTAACGCTAACAGTTGGCTATTGTTTACATTTGCCTCAATTTTCAGAGGAAATGTAAAAGGGGAAAAAAAGTAAGAAAAGGCAGGAAGGAATTTTTTTTAGGCCATTAATCCTGCCCCGGCTGTATCGTCTAGGGTGCTGGCAATCGAGAGTCAGATTTATTTTCACACACACCAACTGCGTGGGCTGGCCTGTGCCAGAAACCGACACGGCTCCTCAACCCATGGCAGCCATTTTGTTTCGGGCTGGATAGACGGCGCACTGTTTCCTTTCCGTTCTGCTCGGCTGAGTTCTATTCTATCCCCCAACATTCCACTTCCATTCATTCTTTGTTTTGTTTTGTTGTGTTCTTTTTCCCCCCTTCCTGGTTACTGTAGGTCACCAAGCGTGTCTTTACTGACTACAGCCATATGAACTGATCTGAGATCTGTCATTGTGAGGTTGTGGAGCCTTAAGGCACCGCGAGTGCTGGTTCCAGTTCAGAGCGTTGTGGCTTGTGATTTTACTGTATGAGACCTGCTGTCAGAGCCTCAGTGAGGGTGTTGTGACTCTGCCAATGTCTAGCTGGTTGGCTGACACACACAAATACACACGCACAGAGAGAGAGAGAGAGAGACACACACACACACACACACAAACAGGCACACACACACACACACACACACACACACACACACATATACACACATGCACACACATACACACACACACAGAAATGCACTTCTCCGAACAACATTGGCAGCCAAGCTCAAGGGCATGATGCCTGACACAAAGTGTGACACAGTCAGGGTCACACACGCCCAGGCTTGTGAGAGCCACACACGCACACACACACACACACACACAAATTCCCAAACAGATTCACAAGTCTTGTGTGAAATTGAGCTATATATAGAGCTGTTTACCACAGCGATGCTGTGCCAAACTCCCACCATCATCTCTGTCTTTCTGTCTGTCTTTCTGTCTCTCTCTCCCTCTCTTTCTCTCTCTTTCCCTCCCAATTTCTATCTGTTTATCCGTCTGTGTGTTTATGTTTTCTTTCTCACTTCCAATTTGTCTGCCTGTGTGAGTCTCACTCCTCTTTTCCCACCTGTTTCTACATCTCTTTAATTGTCTTCTTGTCTGGTCTTGTCACACACACACACACACACACACACACACACACTGGGAGCGAGCGGTGTGGTGTGTCCTGTTGTGTGCACGGCGCTGTGGGATGGCCCCTGATCTCCAGCGCTGGGCTCGGTATCAGAGAGGCGGCTGCTGCGGCGGCGGCGGCGGTGGCGGTGGCGATGGCGTCTGAAGTACGCGAGCGGTGGTGGTGGCGGCGGCAGCTAGCAGAGCGGTAATTAATCAGAGCGGCTCATTAATTATCCACGGGCCACGCTCCTTAATTAACACATCAAGTCGGGCACTGCTAACACGGCTAACACTGCTCGCCCGTCCAGCATCGTTCCGCCCCGCCCGCCATCGCCAAGCCAAAGTTTGGGGAGACTTCGCTGTCTTCATTCGGCGGTCTCTCTCTCTCTCTCTCTCTCTCTCTCTCTCTCTCTCACTATCCCTCGCTCGCTTTCTCTATACTCTTCTTCTCTTTCTCACACTCTGGCTTGCTTTCTCTCTTCTAATTATTCTCACTATCTTTCACTCTTTCTCTCTTCTTCTCATTCTCTCTATGCCCCACTCTCTCTCTCTTCTTCTCTTTCTCACTATCCTTCACTCTCTTTTTCTCTTCTTCGTGTTCTACCACTCTCTCACTTTCTCACATTATGTGCCCTTTCTGATGGCCTGACAATGTCTCTTGCTATTCATTCACACTCTCAATCTCTTCTTTCCTTTCCTTTCTCTTCATCCTCCCATCTCCTCATCCTCCTCTTCCCCCACCTCCTACATTCTTTCTTTCTCTGTTTATCTCTTCTCTCTCCTACTCTCTCTCCATCTCTCCATCCCTAAGTTATTCTATTTCTCCATCTCTCCTCACACTCCTTCCATCCTTCTCTCCATATTTCTCCTCCTCTCCTTTTCCCATTGCCCCCATCTCTTTCTCTCCTGCCATCTTCCTGCTGTTATTCCCACCTGCTTTTACCTCTTCTCTTTCTCCCTCCCTCCCTCCCTCTCTCCCTCTCCCTCTCTCCCTCTCCCTCTCCCTCCATCCCCTCCCTGTTGTTATTTTAGGCTGTCTTGTAAGATGTGTGTTATCGCCTGAGGCGTGGAGAATCCGGCGTGAAAACGAGCCCGAGGCGAAAGAGCGAGGGGGCATGTGCATCGCTCACGCCCTAACGAGTCCACGCCGTTTCCCATCATGCCCCTGGACAGGACTGGACCCGCCCCGGCCCGGCCTGACGCACAGCACGGCGGCGCCGGCACCGGACGTCCTCTTTAATAATGCAGAGGAGCTCGTCAGAATGAGAGAGGGAGAGAGAGATAGAGAGAGAGGAGAGAGAGAGAGAGAGGGGGGGAAGGAAGAAGGAAGAGAAGGGGCAAAATGATAGAGATTCTGAGTGAGAGGCAGAGAGAGAAAATGAGTGAGTGAGAGAAAGAGAGGAGTAAGAGAGAGAGAGAGAAATGGAGAGAAGGGAAGAGAAGGGAAGAGAAGGGTGAGTAGTGGGAGAGAGAGTGAATGGGCAAGGTGGTGAGAGAGAGAGATAGAGAGAATAGGAGAAAGAGAGACAGGGAGAATAAGTGAGGTGGTAAACGAGAGAGAGAATGAGTGAGGTGGTAAATGAGAGAGAGAGAGAGAGAGAGAGAGAGAGAGAGAGAGAGTGAGTGCCCTCCTGTGAATGCAACCCCTTTGGCCTCTCCAGCTCAGAGAGCGAGTGCGCCACACAATCACGTCCCCCCTGCAACCGACGCAGTAATCGCTCAGTCATTTACCCCCGAGTCCCTCCGCCCCCCCGACACCTCCTGCAGTCTTAGCTCCACCACTTTACAACTGCCCCCCCCTCCACCCATAACCACCACCACCTCCACCCTTTCAGATGTGGAAGAGCACTCCTATTCTCTAGACATTTTTCTGTCTCTCTGAAAAGAAAGGGTAGGAAAAATACTTCTGTCCACATCTACTTCAGGAGAGAGAGAGAGAGGGGGAGAGAGAGAGCGAGAGAGAAGGAAAGAGATTCTGACATTAACGAGATAGCTCGTTAAGAAAGAGAAAAGGATAGAGGCAAGACAGAGAGAGAGAGAGAGAGAGAGAGAGAGAGGGAAAAGTGACTGTAATTGGTGGGGTTTTGGAAAGGAGAGAGAGGAGAGAGACAGAATTAGGTTTCCATCTGTGGACCAGAGTGGACATATGTGTGTGTGTGTGTGTGTGTGTGTGTGTGTGTGTGTGTGTCTGCACAGGAGTGGACAAGTGACAGTAGAAGCCTGTGTGAGGGGCATGGAGACCTATGGGTTACACACTCACCCATCAATCAAGCTCACTGGTGAAGGTTTCACTTCATCGAAAACAACAACAACAACAACAACAACAACAACAACATACACAGACACATGCGCCAACACACAAACACACACACACACACAAATGTAGACGATTTAAGCATTCACACACATTCTATTTATAAGTTAAGCAATACCGCAGTGGCATTGCATATATGGCTTACTCTGTGCGTGTGTGTGTGCGTGTGTGTGTGTGTGTGTGTGTGTGTGTGTGTGTTCATGGGGGACCAGCGGGCGGCTTATTTAAGAGGATAAACAGGTCACTGAAGTGCAGTGGTGGTCTGGACTGGACTCACGTGTTGCCGTGGGGACCACACCACATCACACCACATCACATCACACACCACACACACTCTGATCCTCGACGTCCAGTCAGTGGTCACTCCTCGCGCTGGTGAAATATCCCCTTATTAGTCCACCCTGAGTGGGAAAGCCCCCTCATTCACATTCATCAGGCTAAAGTTCTGCTGCGCCATGCAAATCATAGTCAAATCTATTTTAAACCCAACAGTGATCCCTGTCTGTCTGTGTGTGTGTGTGTGTGTGTGTGTGTGTGTGTGTGTGTGTGTGTGTGTGTGTGTGTGTGTGTGTGTGTGTCTATGTGCGTGTCTGTGTGTTTGTTTGTTTGTGTGTATGTGTGTGTGTGTGTGTGTGTGTGTGTGTGTGTGTGTGTGCATTGCAGATTGTCTCTGTGCACCTGTGTCTGTGTGTGGTTTGCAGAGGAGTCTGTAAATACATGCATTGACTGTGTGTGCGTGGTCTCTAGACAGATTGGTAGGTTAACATGTGTGTATGCGTGCGTTGCATGTGATTGTTGATGTGTATGGTTTGTTTCAGCATGTGCCTGTGTGTGTGTGTGTGTGTGTGTGTGTGTGTGTGTGTGTGTGTGTGTGTGTGTGTGTGTGTGTGTTTGTGTGTGTGTAAACTCCTATGTAATCCGCGTCTCTGTGGGGCTCTTATTCTCTGTCTCTGTGTGCGCCAGACGAGACAACACACTGCCAACCACAGGTTGCCAAAACACGCGCTCGCGTGCACACACACACAAATCCAATATATTCTCTGCTCACTCACATACACACACACATATACACAGTACACACCAATACTCACAAACACTCATAATCATATATTATGCACAAAACACCAATGCATTCTCACACTCTCACTCTCACTCTCTCTCACTCACACACACACACACACACACACACCAAGTGAGATGCATAGTGATGCATTAAATGACTACACAAAAGACAAAGTGACCTCAGCAACTAATTAGCCCGACTAAGACTACAACACAAGACACTCCAGAGAGAGAGAGAGAAAGAGAGAGGGAGAGAGAGAGAAATAGAGGAAGAGAGAGAGAGAGCGGGTAAAGGGGGGGCGGGGGTGATCTGGGTCCATCCGCCCATGAGGCAGGCTCCCACAGAAAAGAGTTAGAGAAAAGAGAGGACGAGAGGGAGAGAGAGTAAAAGAAAAAAGAGATTGGGAGAGAGGGAGAGAGATAGAGAGAGAGAGAGGGAGAGAGAGAGAGGGGGGGAGAAGAGGGAGAGCTACATGGCGGCACAAAGACTCAGTCGGAGGTGGTTCGATGTGAGACGCAGGCGGGCGGGCGGGCGGAGGATGGCGGCGGCGTCCAGGAACGCTTTCAGGGCGCTGTCCCTTCGGCACGATGGATTATCCCTCCCTCCCCTCACCTCCTTTCACTCGCTCCCCTCCTCCGCTCCCCTCCCTATATCCCTCGTTCCGGGGGCCGGCCATTGTGTGACTGTGCTGGGGAGGGAACGGGGAACAGCAGCACGCCAGGCTTAAGGAATGCTCTACACACTGGGGCTATATCATTATTGTGTGTGTGTGTGTGTGTGTGTGTGTGTGTGTGCTCTACACACTGTGGCTATATCATTAATAATCTGCACGGATATCCCTCCCCATCTGTTCTCTATCCCTCTCTCTCTCTTTATCCATCTCTCTCTCTCTCTCTCTCCATCTCCGTCTTTGTCTCGCTAGTTTATCCCTCTGTCTTTGTCACTCTCTCACTCATAAACTCCTTTACTCTCTCTCTCTATCTCTGTTACATTTATCCATCTATTTCTTACATTCAAACCTTCTCTCTCTCTTTCTCTCTCTCTTACTCTCACTCTCTCTCTCTCCTCTACTCCCTCAGGTCTGTCGCTGACGTACTGAGCCGCTGCCTTCCATTCTCTCACTTTTCTTTCTCTCTCTTTCCCTCTTTCTCTCACTTTCTGCCTCGTTATTCTATTCTGCTCCCGTTTCGGTCAGACACACACACACACTGCTAACTCTCTCTCTCTCCCTCTCATATTGCTCCTATGCTTTCTCTATCTCTTTCTCACTCAGACACTCCCTTCCTCTCTTCTCACACTGTCTCTCACTTTCCTTCTGTTTCGCTCCTGTTGCTTCTCCCTCTCTCTCTCTCCCTCTCTCTCTCTCTCACTCTTTCACACTGTCATTCACACTTATCCACTTCCCTGCCTCTCTTTTCCTCTTCATTTCCATAAGATTCTCAATAAAGTCTCTCTTTCTGGCATACACATATTTGTCCTTTTGCACACACACACATACACACATATGCATGCACACACACACACACACACACACACACACACACACACCATTTTGTTCTCTCTCTCTCTCATCTCCTCGCTCACTCTCTCTAGCACACAAACACAATACATGGCAAATGGACTGATCTTATAGAGCATTTTCTACTCAAAGCGCTTTACAATTTCATGCCTCACATTCACTCATCCACACACACACACACACAGACACACACACACAGACACACACACACAGACACACAGACACACACAGACACTGATGGCGGAGGCTGCCATCCTGCACATCGGGATTCTGTGTCTTGCTCAAGGACACTTCAGCCGGGTTGGGGGGGCCAGGCTTGAACCAGCAACCTATTGGTTGCAACAATGACTTTACTACCTCCTGAGCCACGCACGCACGCACGCACGCACGCACGCACGCACGCACGCACGCACGCACGCACGCACGCACGCACGCACGCACGTGCACAATTACTCACTCTATACTCCCCCTTTCTCTCTCTTTCACACACACACCATTCCTTTCTCCCTCCCTCCCTCCAAATCTTTCTCTCTCTCCCTCTCTCTCTCTCTCCCTCTTTTCATAAGATGAGGAAAGTTCCTGTGATGAACATCTGGAGCGACTGCCTGGCTAAGGCTCCGCCCTGTCAATCAAACAACTCATTACTGCAGCAAGTGTGTGTGTGTGTGTGTGTGTGTGTGTGTGTGTGTGTGTGTCTGATCACACACAGAGTTCCACCTGTATATTTTTGGAGAGGGAAGGCAGAGAGTGGAGTGGCTTGTGTGTGTGTGTGTGTGTGTGTGTGTGTGTGTGTGTGTGTGTGTGTGTGTGTGTGTGTGTGTGTGTGTGTGTGTGTGTGTTGCGAGTTTCTATTTAGATGTAATCTGAAATGTGAAATTAGTGAAGACGTAAAAGT
>NC_085009.1:21901441-21906441 GCF_963854185.1 Sardina pilchardus
CTCCTGTTGGACGCGGTTCGTAAAAGTCGGGGTGAGGGGAGGGGAGGGGAGGGTACTGCTGCACGAAGCTCTTTAGAAAAACAGGGCCGGCCTCTGACCAGACGCATAACAAAGGAATGGATGAGGAATGGCTATTTCACACACACACACACACACACACACACACACACACACACACACAGAAACAGAGAGTGAGCTTTCAGATCCGAGACTGACAAGGGCCTGGTTCTCAAAAGTCTTCATGGTGCTCCAGATCTTATACTCCCATTTAACTTTCGATTTTCAATAATAATAATAGTAATAATAATAATAATAGTACTACTACTAATAATAATAATAATAACAATAAACTTAAAGTTAGCATCAGCACTTCAGTTCAGCAGAGATATGTGGCCACAAATGACCTGAGGCAACATCAACTCCACAAACAGAGTAGAGAAAGATATCTTTTCATGTGTCAGAAAAGTAGTTTGATTTCACTTGAAAGGGGACCACTCAGCTAGCATTGGACTCAATATGGCTCCAGCATGCCACACACACACACACACACACACACACATTTCTGACCCACTAACATTCTGCCTCAGTTCAACTCCAGCGTCTGCCATCTTGGGCATCCCATCAAAGGTATTTGGAGATCTTTCTTCTCTCCTCCGCGGCGCCTCTCTCTCTGCTCCCTCGTTCCTACTCGTTTCTTCTCCACGCTTAGCCTACTTAGGCAGCCCGTCCTTCGCTGGCCAATTAGCCGCCGATTAATTAATTATTGACAATCCAGAGGGGGTTTCGTCTTTAAAGTGCAGTTGAGAGGGGAGAGTTGTAGAACAAGACACTGTGCAGTTCAAAGAGAGGCGCCCCTACCACACACACACACACACACACACACACACACTTGATCACATTTGAAGCGTACAATATGTACAGTAACACATACTCAGATACAGACTCATATTCACATTCACACACAGACACACACAGACACACACACAGACACACACTAACAGCAGTAGATTTTCACTAGCATTTACAATCCAGAAGGGCGTTTATAGTGGCACACTGCCCCAGGCATGTGTGTGTGTGTGTGTGTGTGTGTGTGTGTGTTAAAGGGCTTGGCATAAATGTAACACTACTGTTTGCACCTGTTTATGACATACTCTTGCTTGATGAAGTGTATGTGTGTGTGTGTTTGTGTGTGTGTGTGTGTGTGTGTGTGTGTGTGTGTAAGTATTTGAGTGTGTAAAAGCATGGTCTGTGTGATACAGTCACTGGTTGCACAACCGTGAACCTGAATCAATTTTCTAACTCTCTGATCACCACGAGCAGAGCCAAATCTGCACTGGACCGTTGTCCTCAGTGTAAAGTAAACCAAGGTGTGTGCAATTCAAATTTCACACGACAGACATGCAAATGCAACCGGAATTTCGCTTTAGAATCAGTCTGACTTTTTCATATAATGTGTTCCAGAGCTTTGTCCAAAAGGCAACATGCAAATATAACTAAGCTCAGCACTACGGACACCCGGAGATAATATAGCCTCATTTGCCTGCTGAAAGCCTGATTGTGAACTCCCATTGTAAAAGCCTCGGCAAACGAAATCCTGGCCACAAAATCTCCATATTTTATTAAATTACTGTAGCGAGCCAGAGGAGAATGCACAATGGAGTCCCACTTCCCACGCGGAACGTCTGCGCGGTGATCCCCGGTCTGAAGCAATTCCATTTTCCTGAGCCTAACTCCGAGTGACATTGATGGCTTCAGCCATATTGATTTCCTTTTATTTTAAGATATTCCCTGCTGCCACACAAGCGCGCGCGCGCGCGCGCATCTAAACCTCCTCAGTACATCTATCCATCATCCCTCCCTCTCTCTCTCTCTCTCTCTCTCTCTCTCTCTCTCTCTCTCTCTCTCTCTCTCTCTCTATCTATCTCTCTATCTATCCATCTCTCTGCGTGTTTCTCCGTGCCGCAGGAGCAAGTTCATTAGTTGGTGAGATGAACACATGTTGTTCATTTGCCTCTCCTCCGAGAGAGGGGAGGGTGTCACAGCAGCGGCGCCGTCATCTCGACCAGCGGGTCGGGAATGGACGAGGAGAGAATGGGGAAGAGGTGGAGGGGGGAGCGTTTTGATTTACAAGGGGAGACGAATCAAGATATAAAGACGGAGAGAAAGGGTAGAAGCCTGCACGCCATACACTCAAGGGGAGAGGGAGAAAGACTGAAATGAAACAATAAAACTAAGAAAGAAAGAAAGAAAGAGAGAGAGAGAAGACAGAAAAAAGAGAACTCGGTGCGTTCCTGTTTAGAAACAGCTACGAAGATAACTCCTCGTGATTCCACACAACCAGGCAGGGACCTTCCTCAGGTAATGCAGTGGCATCCTAAACAGCAGGCAGCTTTTGTCTTTGCCTGGCGCAGCTTGTTGTAGCCTGGAGCCCCATCAGGGCAGGCAGACAGTGCAGATGCCCATTAGGCGACGAGAGCGTGGGTGTGGAGCGCGAGAGAGAGCTCTCTGCCGTTCAGTAATTAGGATGCAAGTGTCTGTTTGGCGGCCCGTAAAAGCTCCAGGCTACAAACGCGATTCGATTCGTTTAGTTGCGTGTTGGCTGGTGTGCGTGCAAGTGTGTTTTGGGAGTGCAATTGTATGTTAATAATTTGTGTGTGTGTGTGTGTGTGTGTGTGTGTGTGTGTGTGTGTGTGTGTGTGTGTGTGTGTGTGTGTGTGTGTGTGTGTGTGCCTGTCTGTCTCTCTGTGAGAGAGAGAGAGAGTACATAACGTATGTTTGCGTGCGTAAAAGACTCGGGGCGTGTGCAGTGAACGGACTATATGCTTCAGACTAATTTCACTTTTTTTTTTTTTTTTTTTTTTTACTTTTACAGCTTCGACAGCAAAACCCCACACGTATCTCTTTTGGTTTCCATCACCTGTCCACGAAACCAAGATAGGTCAAAAACTAATTTGGAGAACAAAAAAAAACAAAAATCACATATCACAAATATCATCATTGTAGCCTATTCGGCTGTGGGAGCCAGCTCAAGAAATTATGCTGTAGATTAGCCCGGAAACAAGGACAAAATCTCTCATTAACAGTGGGTGCAAAGAGCCTAGATGACAGACCGGGGCAGAATTAGAGTCCCCTCTGCAGCATCTGTCGAGGCGAAGGGACCCACGACTGCCACATGGACACATTAAAAACCTATTCGTCTTTCAAGGGCCCCATGGCATCGCTAATGGGCCCTGCATAACCTACATACCGATTTAGACCGGCAGCGTCGGGTGTCCACTTAAACAAGCAATAGCCTACATGACAAACGACCCCGGTGTGGGAGAGCCAGGCTTGAATTTGTCCTTTGATTGTCATTATAGTCGGGATTGCTCCGACAAGTGAGCGTGGGCAGAGTTTTAAACACAGAAGACAAAGGCCAGTTAAGAGCACAACCAGCTAGTTCAATAAAAGTTCACTCTTATCACAAAAGCAATGCGTTAAAAATCGAGCACGGACTAACCTTCGGCATGTCCCCAAAGACATTCATCAAGTGATGTTTGACTAACATAATTCCTTAGTAAACGAGTTGCCTCCATTTCCGTCTCCAAAAGGGAAACATGGGTGGCAATCTAAACTAACATGTAAGGTTAACCTTAAGGGGATTTGTACACTCACGGAAAGAATGCTATAAGGTATTTAGAAAGGTTTTTGGTACACGCATCAGTGCGCAAAGCCTTCGGCTGTTTCAGCAACACAGGCATACATTTGTTTTACATGTTTGACTATCTGATTTGGTTATAAAAAAACCAACGTATAAATATGTTATCTCTTATAATTATTTCATTTAGGGTTTTTTGCCTTTAACGTTTGGTTAAGATCCCCCTTATACGTGTGAAAGTAGTCTGTGTATTAGGTTGTTGTAGCCTATCCAAGCTAAAATAGAACATAAAGAAGGCAGCACATAATGACCCAACTTCCTTTGCTTGTCGTAAAATTCCTCAACACACACAGTCAATGAAATCTGGCATTTATTAGTCTGGCAGCGGTATGCCCATAACTTCTGCAGACTCCTTGATGAGCTATTCGCCGTGCTCGTCAGTGGCCAGGCTTTTTTATTGAACTCTTTCCAAGAGCACAGGGAAGGAAACCTTCAGAACTATCCACGCTTATCTCCGAATATACGAGCGCGATAAGATGGGATTTAGCCACTCGAACACGCTGGAATCTCACAAATAAACACTTTGCCAAACGCGCTTAGTTTCGGGTCTTACCTTTTGTTCAGGGAATTCCAGTAGATGGGCTCCATGTTGGTCGCAGAGATTCCAAGTAAATCCACTAGGAATATTAGCAGAATTCCCCATCCATTCCCACAGCTCCGACTCTCCATTTCAAAAGCAAAATCCCGTTTTCTCGCCCCCATCAATGCCAAGGGATTCTGTTTCCCAAAGGTAAAAGGACTAGACTCTCCGGAGCAAAACGTTGAAGCCTGATGTAGGCTGTAGGTGGTTTGCTGTTAGGGGATAGGTGTTGTAGGCACTGGCATGGATAAAAACACCCCAAAGGAAAAGAGCCAACAGAAAATAAATATTTCGATTCACTGAAAAGAAGTTTACGTCCACAATGAAAGGCCACGGTGAAAATGTATCAAATAGAAAAATAGCCTATTTCAGTGTCTCCGTAGAGTACGCGCTATGCCAAATCCATGACTTGTGTTTATGGTCCTCCTGCCGTTTCAATGCAAGTCCTTCCAGACAAACTGATGCCGCTTAAAAAATATTATCCGTTTATAACAAATGGTTTATTGAAATATTTCAATAGAATATCTAACGATTATATGTCTTCTCCTGTCTCTCGTGTTGTTATCTGTTAGGATTCTGCTTGGTCTCTCTCCCATTCCCTCTGTCACTCTTTCTCTGCAGTTTGCTCCTCGTCTCCCCCGAGACGAGTGGAAACAGGACAAAAATAATCAAAACGTGCGCCTAAATGAATGATTGTTGAACATCAAAGATCTTTCTTCAGCT
>NC_085009.1:21911441-21946441 GCF_963854185.1 Sardina pilchardus
GCCCGACCCGATTAGAGGCAGAAGCAGAACTCTCCGAAAAGCCTCCCGGAGCAAGCGGGCGAGCGAGCGAGCGAAGGTCACTCACTCACGGCGGTCGCTCTCTCTGAAGCTCAGCGCCACGGTGCCGTACCTCCTGCTGGAGCTGCAAGGCCCTCTCCCGCTCCTCCGGTGCCCGCTGGAGGAGTCTCTGGCTGGGCAGGCTGCTCCTGCTGGCTACCTGGGAGGCTGGGGAGTGTGGAGGAAGAGGGAGATCAAGGGAAGGCCAGGAGGAGGAGGAAGATGCAGGAGGGTGATCAAGGGTATGGCCAGGAGGAGGAGAAGAGGAAGAAGAGGAGGAGGAAGATGCAGGAGGATAATGGTGCTTCCCTAGAGAGAGAGAGAGAGAGAGAGAGAGAGAGACCATACAAGGTGACCATGCAATGCCTACAAGCTTAAGGCAGTCGAAACAACACACACCACTCTTTCAAAGGTATTCATAAAAAGGAAACACTCACATACACACACACACACACACATACACACATACACATTCTCCACTGAAGAGTCAAAACAACACTCACCACTCTCTCAAAGCTCATCATAAAAAGGAAACATTCCCACTCCCACTCCCCCCCCCCCCCCCCCCCCCCCCACACACACACACACAAACTCTCGCACTTTCTCCACTGAAGAGTTAATGGCCAGTCTGTGGCCGCTGGTTGGGAGTGCCGTAGAGCTCGGAGTGGCCGGCTTGCGGTCCCGTCTCCAGCGGTGGGGCCGAGAGGCCGGCAGTAATTACCGCGTAGCGGCGCCGGGTGAGCGGCGTGGCGTTCTGATGGACACCGGGGGCGGACAGGACACTGATCCCCCCCGCCGGGCCGCGGCACAGCGGGCAGTCTCGCTCCGTCAGATGAGACGCGCCTTTGATGACCTCCACGAGGGAATCAGTGAGCGAGTGTGTGTGTGTGTGTGTGTGTTTGTGTGTGTCAGAAAGATGAGCAGTGGACGTGAATGTGTGTGTGTGTGTCAGACAGATAGATGGGCACTGGGTGTGTATTTGTGTGTGTGTGTCAAAAAGATGAGCAGTGGACGTGAATGTGTGTGTGTGTGTCAGACAGATAGATGGGCAGTGGGTGTGTATTTGTGTGTGTGTGTGTGTGTGTGTGTGTACGTGTGTGTGTGTGCATCAGATAGGGATACGGTCATTGGCTGTGTATGTGTGTTTGTGTGCACTAGATACGGATACTGTCACTGTCGCGCAGCAGTTTGAAATAGATTTCCAGGGTTTCATCAAAGCACTATTTTCTTGGCAACGCTTCGGACTGTCACTCTGCCATGTCTAGCTTCTATTAGCTCTTTCCAAGACCCCTACTGTTCGCTGCCACTCTGCAGCCAGTGACACAGCTCAGTCACCACACACACACACACACACACACACACACACACACACACACACACACACACACACACACACACACACACTCTAACGGTGGCAGTGGTGAGGCGGCCATTTTAAGTAATTTATTTAGAAGTGGAAAACATCACATCAGCTATGGAAAGTACAAGTGTGCTGACATGTTTGTTCCAACCTCTTACTAAACCAGCTGATTCTAATGAACACAACTGCTTTCGGATGCGTTTTCCAAAACCATAGTTGCTAACCTGTAAGCAACTTAATTGGTCGGCAATGGGAAATTGCATTGCAACCAACAAAGTTACTAACTTAGTTAGCAACAGAGAGAGAGGGGAGAGAGAGAGAGAGAGAGAGAGAGAGAGACCATACAAGGTGACCATGCAACGCATACAATGCACACAAGCTTAAGCTTATTTATAAGAGGGGGGGGGGGGGGCTTTGGGACACTTTGGCATTCACTTCTGAACCTCAGCATGTGATCACTGCCAACTTGTGCTTTGCAGACACACATACTTGTGTTGTGTTGTGTTGTCTGTGTATAGCAAAATAAGAATTTTTAAAGTCGCATTGTGTATAAGCCGCAGGACAGTGTTTTATGCAAGTTAAAATAAATAAAACCATATTAACTGCCTCCGTGTATTAACCTCATAGCTGAATAAATTTTGCAAAATCAATGTATTAAGCCACAGCTAATAGTTGCTGCTGCTGCTACTGCTACTGCTACTGCTACGACTACTACTACTACTACTACTACTACTACCTGTTAAAACCAGATAGGGACAACACAGTATGTGTTGTTTCGAACACATTTGTTTTGAGAGTGTACTACTACTACAATCTGTTAAAACATGGAAGAGAGGCAGCGAGAGCAAGAGATTAGGGAAGATGAAGGTGGAGCAAGCGAGCCAGAAAGCGAGAAAGGAAGAAAAGAGGAGACAGAAACAGAATAAAACCGCAACAGTGCCCGACTCACGTAATTTGCCAATGCCACCCCACCTCTCTCGCAAAGGCAAAAAAAGCCCCTACAAATATACTTAAAAAAAAAAAACCTGAATAAAAGAGAAAAATCGAGAAACAGAGAGTGAGGTGGACGGTCTCCTGAAGTGTGGACGACGTGGTTCAATTCCCGCGTTCACTCCAGGGGTCCTCGCATCGACATTCTGCCCAGTGAACCCCCTCCAGGCAGCTTGGGGAGGCCTACTGGACCAACCTTAGTCCCCCTTCCACCACTACTACCACAAACATACACCAGCTAACTTTCACTATCTGCAGGCCTCTCTTTCAAGGTGGTTGCCTAGCAACTGAGGACAACACACAACCCAGCAGCTCTCACAGAATTACGGCCTGCAGAAGTTCACAGTGCACTGTGATGTGTGTGGAGAGGGGGGGGGGGGGGGCAAGAAAGTGCCCATTATTCTAGCATTATTCTGTTTTTTGAGTATCTGACTGCACACGTATTTCAGTATCCTTTGTAAAATTTGAGTTTCTTTTTTGGTAATAAGGTTCCTTATACAGACAAACAAAAAGCAGAGACCGACAAAAGGACAGTGAAAATATACAAAAGGTATAAAAATGAAAATGAATAAAAGGAAAAAAGAAAGTTTTTTTTTCATACAATTCTTTTTATTCATCTTTGAGTAGATAATCAGGGTCAGTGATTTCAGGTGTTTGTCTTAAAAGCTGGCTTTTCCTGAACTATGACCTCAGCACACAAAGGGAGGAAGCTGCACAAATGATGTCCACGTTATGCCCATTCTTATTCTAACAATAGAAATAAATCAGACATGCAAATGTCACCACACACACCACTGCTTCATAACATGTAGGCTGAAGTTACACGAATGCACATCTTTTCACTGTTTTCTTAAAAAATAAAACAAAGCAAAAACACTATCATTTACGCACTCCTTTTGTTAATCCAAAATAATCTTATACCAGTGTGTATGTACGCTCAGTGGTTGAAAGGCAATATGAAGCATCGGAACTGAGCAGATCGTTTCCTGGGTGATAGTGTACACATTCAGCATCTAGAACTCTGCACAGAAAATCTAGGAGCGCTCAAACACTCCCACTCACGCACACAGCTTCACCTTGGCACTAACCACAACAACTAACGCACCCTGAGCGAACAATCTTCAAAGCACGCTGGAATGGCCTGACATGGCACTTAACTAGTGACCGATAACGCACAGTACAATCTAAGAGGTGGTAAAGCACATAGTCACGATAGGGGACCTGGGGTTAAGCAAGGGCTGTAAAGAAAGGATAATGCGGTGTATACACACACACACACACACACGGTCTGTCTCCAATCCATTCCTGAGTAGCTGAGAGGCAGGAGGCTAAACTTCCAACGAGCACATAGTTCATGACGTTCACATTCACAGCAACAAGCACACAGACACTCTCTCCTGTACGCCTTCCTGCCATAACAGATGGTTTCTGCATGAAGGGTGCAAATCTGATCCAGCAATTTAAACCTGTGCTGCGATAACCTAATATGTGATATAACCAGGCTCTCAAACCTACAAGAGCCGTAATCGCCTAATTCAATGTCAATGACGTTAACTTGAAAAGAACTGCGTACGGTTCACAAAGACAGAATGTGGGACGTTTTTTTTTTTTCCTTTACCCGTGGCCCTCGTTGTTGGTAGTGTTCAAATCTTGTACTGGTTCTTAGAACACTTCAAAAGACTTTTTTAACGTTAATAACATTGGATCACATGTCCCCGCCGAGCACGACTACAGTTCACATGTGTGAAGGAGATTGCCTTGCGATTGAGGTTGGTCTTTCATTAAGAGACAATTGCGCTCTAGAACACTCTTCTAGAACATTCTCATTCTATTCAACACGACTCAAGGCTGCTCGTCACCATAGTAATCCGCAACCGTTTTCTTTAGACCAAAAAAAAAAAAAACCCACTCACAAAGGAGCTTCTGAAAGACACGTGTCTCCTTCGAAAGACATTTCTCAAGAGCCTATTCTGTCAATTTAACAAGCACATACTTTAAAAGAAAATCAGTTGAACAAAGTTCACATCAATGTATCATCGATCCACAAAAAAAAAGTAAGAGGAAATAGGCCTTTTATGAGTTTAAGAGTAAAGCACAGCTTACTTCACTTCACTCAGACACCCGGCAGATAGATTTAAAACACTTTTTGAAAACAGGTTTTTTGAAAATGGCAGTGGAGATGTTTGGTTAAGTACAATAGTGAAGGGTATTGAGGGGGGGGGGGGGGGGGGGCGACAAGTCAGTTGTCCCTTGCTGATTGGTTCGGCTCAGCTCCGCCCGCTCCCTCGGCAACGGATGCCAGCGGCCCAGACCACCAGATGGTGAGGGCGTTGTCTCGAGGGAGGGCCGCGCCCTCGGCTGACGATGGCGGCATAACGCCATTGTTGTCGTCGTCGTCGTCTGAGTCGGAGCCTGAGTCGCTGTCGCTGTGGTCCCCCGGACACAGGAAGTGACGTTGGCCACTGGACGACACCAGCAGGGGCATGAAGGGATGGACACTAGAGAGGGAGAGAGGAGAGAGAGAGAGAGAGAGAGAGAGAGAGAGAGAGAGAGAGAGAGAGGGAGAGAGGGAGAGGGAGAGAGAAAGAGGGAGAGAGAGAGAGGGGGGGGGGAGAGAGAGAGAGAGGGAGAGGGAGAGAGGGGGAGAGAGAGATCAAGGAAGAATGAAAAATGATTAAGCTTAAAAGGTGCAGTCAGCGTTCGTATGGGATTTCAAGCCCATACAATTTTTTTGCCACATTCAGTAACCATCTCCTCACGCTCCACTAACTGCCCATGGTCATGGAAAGTTGCATAACTTGTATGTGAAAATGACCCTGATGAAGGCGTAAGCCGAAACGTTGGTCAATAAAAATCTTTAACTTCCGAGTGTGCCACGACACTTTTGTTTAAATTGAACATGGAAAGTTGCATGAAAAAAAAAAAAGGCTGGTCATCAACTTTTCAAATTCGGGCACAATACTGGAAATTTGTCGGCTAATTGTGGCAAAAGCATCAGTCTGAAATAGTGTAATCTGAACAGGCCATGTAACCGAATGTTTTCTCATGGAGATCTTCTGACTTTCTGACCCCCTGCTACAGGCCTACCTCATGCCGTTGGCACAGTCCCTGTGTGCTTGGAACTGGAGATGAGGCTGCAGTACCTCCTCCTGGCCATCCGGGGGTGCTGTGAGTGTGTCCCACACTGACACCATTCCGTCAGTATCGCCACTCAGCAGGTACCTGCCCGTTCTACACACATAAACACACAGACACACACACACAATCAATATTTAATGTAAGTAGTAAAGAGTAATACAAGTTCTGTGTGTGTGTGTGTGTGTGTGTGTGTGTGTGTGTGTACTTACGGATCCAGATCGAAGTAGATGCGCTGGTTGGTGTTTACACTCCTGTGGGCGGAGAACAGAACCCGACCTGGATTTCTCAGATCCCAACAAAGAATCTCATGGTCCTAACACACGGACACACACACACAGAATAGTATTTTGCTTAATTTAACGATATCTTTGTCATTTTTTGTACAAAAACGACCAAACTTTGCACTGCACTCACGCATGTCATTAGTAATACTTGTGTCAAATTTTAGGTCAGTCGGATGAGCGGTTCGAGAGTTACGCATGGAACACACAGACAGATAGACAGACAGACAGACACAGTGACACACAGACAGACGTTCCTTGCATTAATAGATAGATGCTTGTGTATGTAAGGCTGTATGTGTGTTCATGTATCCTAGTATATGTGTCTGTAGATGTGTGTGTGTGTGTGTGTTCAATCTATCCTTCCGTATGTGTGTGTGTGTCTGTGTTCATGTAGCCTTGCATATGTGTATGTGTATGTGTGTGTGTGTGTGTGTGTGTGTGTGTTCCGTTCGTCCATACCTTGCGGGCCCCCGTGTACAGGTGGTGTCCATCAGGCGCAAAGAGCAGGTGCGTGATCCCCCCCTGGTGGCGCGCGGGCAGCAGTGCGAGCAGCTCGCCGTCCTGGCACGAGTAGACGCCCACGGTGCGCGAGTAAGAGCCGCACGCGTACAGCGACTGGCACGGGCTGAACGCCATGCAGGAGATGATGCCACCCTGGCCCTGCTTCTTCACTGAGACACACACACACACACACACACACACACACACACACACACACACACACACACAGAAAATGGCTCACTTCACCACATGCAGAGTATAGTATGGAGTAAAGAGTATTGTATAGTCTTTTATATTTGTGTGCTAACTGTGTGCACTTTTAAGGCGATGCTCTTTAAATGTCATTGTACTGTGCTTCTTCACTGAGAGACACACACACACACACAAAGAAAACAGCTCACCTAACCACATGCAGAGCATATTTGATATCAATTAAAAGCCCTGGATGTCCTCTTTAGAGAACAAAAGAAGTTAGCTCAGTAGTATGTATGGTGTGGGAGATATTCCAGTTTAGAAAGGTCCTCTAGAAAGGACAAAAATGAACTGCTGGTAGTCAGGATGATAGTATGGAGTATAGAGTATTGTATAGTCTTTTATATTTTGCTAACTGTGTGCACTTTTAAGGCGATGCTCTTTAAATGTCATTGTACTGTGCTTCTTCACTGAGACACACACACACACACACACACACAAAGAAAACGGCTCACCTCACCACATGCAGAGAGCAATCAAACAATGGCAAACAACGAATGGCTCATCATTGCCACCTTCTGAAAAGATCTAGATGACTAACTTTAAAAGTAGCAATTTACTTCAACGTGATGAGAACGCCCTCAAGGCTATGCTATACGCTATTTCGCTGTGTATGCATATGCCGACGGTAATCAAAAGCGACTCCGCCGTTTTGGACCCCAGTGACAATTCCCACTCGTAATCATCCAAAAATAGACGCTCGATTGTTTTTTAACTAAATCAGCTTTTTATCACCTCAAAAATATTGCCAAACTGAGAGGGCTAATGTCAAAACATGACTTAGAAAAACTCATTCATGCATTTATCTCTAGCAGGGTTGATTACTGCAATGGGCTTTTCACAGGCCTTCCTAAAAAGACTATCAAACAGCTTCAGATGATTCAAAATGCAGCAGCTAGGGTTCTCACAAAAACAAAAAGAACTGAGCACATTACTCCAATTCTTAAATCTCTGCACTGGCTTCCAGTATGTCACAGAGTTGACTTTAAAACACTACTAATTGTTTATAAATCAGTAAATGGAGCAGGACCTAAATACCTATCAGACATGTTTCAGCAGTACACACCTTCTCGTCCTCTGAGGTCTCAGGAGAAAAACCTCTTAGTAAAGCCTGCTGTTAGAACTAAACATGGCGAAGCAGCTTTTAGCTGCTATGCGGCTCAGCTTTGGAACCAACTTTCTGATGACATTAAAAAGGCCCCAACTGCAGCCTGTTTTAAATCTAGACTTAAGACCAAATTGTTCTCAGATGCTTTCTGCTAACTGTCTCTTAATTACTCCATCTGGAGTCTTTTATGTTAATTATTCCTTATTGATTTGATCTTGATTTATGCTTTGTTTTTATTTTCTATTATGATCTTTTTATTATTATTATTATTATTATTTTTATTACTATTACTCTTTGCCCATCTATGCTTTTATCTGCTATAATTGGGGGCCAAGCAGCGAAGCTGCGAGGACCCCATTGTGTTTCTATGTTTTCTTACTATTATTATTATTATAAACTATTATTATTCTTCTGCCATTGAAGTCTATGGCAGCCCATAGAACCGACTGGTGAAAAGTTGTGAAATTTGGCACACTGATTGGGGACAGTCCAATGATTCATTTCACCAAGTGTCATGTCGGCACCTCATACGCTCTAGCGCCACCAACAGGTCAAAGTTGGACGTGCGTTCACGCACGTAACTTTTGACCCCTTTGGTCAATTTTCAAAAGTCAGGTATCATTGGAATCTTTGGACCAGCTTGAGTTCAACGGACCATATGACGTCATTTTCCGCCATGATGGATCTTCCGCCATTTTGGATTTTGTCAAAAACACATAAAAGCCTTCTCCTCCTACAGATTTTGTCCGATCGACACCAAACTTCACACACATAATCTACAGACCATCCTGTATTCTGAAATTATTTTTCTTCTTCGGAACTATAACCGTTCGCCCGTAACAGCCAATCAAAGTTTGCGGCGAAGCCGCCAAACAGGAAGTGGGCTCATATTTCAGCAACCCTTGCGCGCATCAAAACCAAACTTGGTGTGTGGACTCAGGACCGCATCAGGAGGACGCTCAAGAAATTTGGTGACCTTTGACTTCTAGTGGGCGCTGCAATTAGCCAAAAGGCATTTCGGCCTGTAGCTATTGATGTGTTTGGAATGAAAACTTGCTAGTGGTGTCTGGTAATACTGTGGAAGGTCCTTAGGCTAGCCCAGCTCAATTTGTGACATCAACATAATTGATATTGCCACCATATTGGATTTAATCAAAACCCCTTAAACATTTCCACAGGTCACAAAATGTATCCGATCTGCACGAAACTTGACACGTGTGATCTTCAGCCCGAGTCTAATATAGGCCTTGCTTTTTCGGAATGATATCTTAAACCGTTCGCCCGCAATAGCCAATCGAAATTGACGGCGAAGCCGCCGAACAGGAAGTGGGCTTGCATCTCGGGCAATCTTGGGTTGTTTGACATCAAAATTCTTGTGACTGCTTAAAACTACATACCTGACTTAACAGCATTGAGTTACCAGGGCAACTCTGGCCTTTTGATCTGCCTGCTTGGCCCCCACATTGCTGCTTGCAGCTATATTTATTGTTTGGTTTTTGTTTATGTAAAGCACATTGAATGACCTCTGTGTATGAAATGTGCTATATAAATAAACTTGACTTGACTTGACTTGACTAGACCGGATTTCTTCTATAATCCTCTACCATCACCTTCCAGAGGGTAGCATTTTACCCTCAAACAAACAGTGAAGACAGAGCTTGGAAGGTTCTGGAAAAAATAAAGATGGGGATAAACATTGAACACTGAAGCACATGGGTGATAGCCCAGGACTTGGTACAGCCATCAGAGAAATAACATAAAACTCGTTCATGCAGTTATTTAATGAGCTCCCCAAAGTACAATTGAACGGAGTAACATTTACAACTTGCAAGTCAATGCACTAAAATGGATTATGGGAACTTGTAAAACCAGGGGGTGGCTTTTCCTGAAGCTATTGCAGATTACTAACCGTGTTAAATCATTCATACAATCAATCGTAAATGAGCCAATGTTGTTGCTGCACCAAAAGAACACACTCCTCCAATCAGGCTTACTGCTTAGTAGCTCCAATGTGCTACAAGACTTTGGGAAAGGTGTGTGTGTGTGTGTGTGTGTGTGTGTGTGTGTGTGCAGACAGAATATAGTGAATGTGTGGGTGTGTGTTTGTAGTATGTTGATTACTGAATACTGATTACAGGCCTCAGTGAAGACCCTGACAGCAACGCTTGTGCGTCTCGTGTTAATGAAGCCGACTTAAAACTTTGCATTCTAACACAGAGCGTCCACTGGGCCGCTCCTCAGTTCACTTCACTTCAGATCAAAAGCGTCGGCCTTTCCTTGACACAAGCCTCACGATGGCGCCGCATATGTGTGTGTGTGTGTGTGTGTGTGTGTGCTAATCCAGTGCCAGGCTTACGGCGCTAATCGACATCCTGACCTCCGCTTTCTGAAACGCGCTTGCCCCGCGCATGACTTGCGTCTCGAACAAATTGAGTTTGAAGCTTGTAACACGAGCCCCACACCCCCAAAAACAACTCCGGGTCTCCTGGAGAGACCCCCCTTCCGTCTAACTGGACCGCCGAGCTGACAGCTTAGATCAGCGCGCTTTGCGTTACGTAGACCGGCTTGCAGACACAAAGGTCTGAATCAACATTCACGTGATGACGCTCTGTCTCGACAGTGCCACCAGGGACGTCTCTTATTCCCAAGCTGTTCACATAGGCGCTTGGGTTTCAATAACAAAGATGTGACTTTTCCTACTTGTTAAATACAAGAATAGTTTACTTCCCACCTCAACTTCGTCTAGCAGCAACACTGGTGAGAATAACTTGTCCAGGCCCAATCCGCAACCTTAGTTTAATATTAGCATTTCCCTGAACTAGTGTTGTTTTTGGCGGCCTGTTTTGGTTTTAGTTTTAGTCTAGTCTTTGTGTCAAGCTGTCATTTTAGTTTTTATCAGTTTTAGTCACGTTCATACTCTTTTAGTCTAGTCAAGTTTTAGTCGACTAAAAGTATGAGCATTTTAGTCTTATTTTCATGTAGTTTTAGTTGACGAAAACTAATGACTTTTAGTCTTGTTTTAGTCAATGAAAATTGGATTTTAGCATCTTTTTATTAATGCAATTCTATTTTAAGGGGTTGTTCCTCCATAGACTGGGTAAGATGTTTTTAGTGGCAGGCACTATAGCACCAGCGAACTCTGAAACTATAGGACTGGATGAAATGTGCAGATAACGGTCTCCACTGATAAATATCACACTGGCTAATCTGGAAATGAGGTCCTATGTCCAAAATTCTGAACTACCCCTTTAATAGGAAATGATACATTTTGGTTCATTTTCATGGATTAAAAAATTACAAATATTACAGGTTAGGACATAGGCACTGCACATTGACAGTGGAATCAGGTATGTTACACAGAGTTTGGTCTCCCCCTGTCACCATGAAAGGACTATTTGGAATATTCTGTAGACCTGCATGTTCCTTTTCTGAGAACAATTTAACTTAAGATCAAGTTGTCCATAGGTTATTGAATGCTGTAAATGTGGATGCTATTTCACCATTAACTAGGTATCCTAAGCGTGGTTACACACAGTTGTCATCTTAATGCAGTGTTTTGTAGCCTATAAAACGCATTTCACGTTCATCACTCAGTTTTGGTAGGCTAGGCCTATGCCTTGAGTGGTCGCTGCCCCTTTAAATGCGTGGGACTTTAAATTACGTTTTAACTCCATGCTGATTTTGTTGATGAACAGCACCGTCTTTGATTCAGTTTTTCTACCGTTTAAATAAACGACACACGCGCACACTTGTGTGGTTGGTAAGGAATTGTTTTCAATAGTTTTCTTGCAATTCCCACACAACATTAGATAGCCTACTAAGCCAAGGTTCCATTACAAATGTGTCTATGATTAGAACTTCGTTGCTGATCGGTGGAATAATGTTATTATTGTAGGCTATATGACAGCGCCAGCATCAGCTGGACAGAAGCTTAGGCTACACACTAATCAAATCTGCAGTTGCCTGTTAACATTTTCATCTGAATTAGGTCTACATGCGGAGGTGAGATAAGTAGCCTAGTGCAAAGTTGAACTGAGAGAGTTGCCAATCTAACGGACTGAACGTAGCCTATATTTCTTAGCTTCTACGATAGGCTATACATCTACCTTTGCTACATGATCAAATATGATCAGATGAGTGACAGAAGCACCGGATATGACCAACAGGCCCACGCGAGAAACGCTGGTCCTCTGGTATGATAATCAGACCATGCAACCTGATGCGCCCCTGAAGTGAGACGCAGAAAACAGAAATAGGCTACTGCAAAATAATAACACGACTAAACGACACAATAATGTTATAACATTCCTGTCCTTCTGGTCTTCGAAAATGAAGAGAGATGTTAGCATGGTTTTTATTTTGTAAACCACATTTAGTCTCGTTTTTATTCGTCAACGATATTGCCTTATACATTTAATTATAGTCATCGTCACATGGCCAGCATTTACGTTGCGTCTCGTCTCGTTATAGTCACGTGAAAAAAGTTTGTTGACGACGATATTTAGTCATAATTTTCGTTGACGAAAGCAACACTACCCTGAACGTAAGAGCTAGCTTAACTTGCTCAGGTTAGCCGATACTGCTGTAAATATAAACATTACAATGAAATATAATGAATATGAACATACGGTGTAAAACATGGCAGCAAAAACCTTCAATATCTAACATTAAATAACTGCTTCAAGGTGTCCAAGTGTATGGTACAATCGAACTCGACGCGAGTGAGAGTTAGCTGTTAATGGTGTCTATAGGCCCCACCACATTACACGCGGCTTGCGCTAAGAAACCCATTACTTTCAATGGAGTGTGCAAGAACTGGTCTGCCTCTGCGCTCGGCAAAGCGCCGTGCTCTCGCGCGTGTCCCGTGGTCAAAGTTGAAATATTTTGAACTTTGACCGCGACATGCTGTAAGTCAATTAGTCTTTTGCGCGGAGCCCAGCAGTAACCACAACAAAAATCGAACATTACCTCAACCAAGAGCAACCTAGCGCTGAGCGCAGCCAATGCCGTGTGCAATGTGATGGGGCTTTATATGCGAGTCTACGAATGCGTTTGGCTACGCACCAGTAGTGGGTCTCTCCTCATAATATATATCATTAAATAAGAGTTAGCTGTTAATGGTGTCGAATATGTGAATCTATGAATGCGTTTGGCTACGCACCAGTAGTGGGCCTCTCCTCATAAGATATACAGTAATTTCCCGCATATAAGCCACATTGTGTATAAGCCGCAGGACAGTGTTTCATGCCAGTTAAAAGAAACAAAGCCATATTAACACCATATTAACTGCCCCCCTGTATTAACCTCATAGCTGAAGAAATTTTGCAAAATCTATGTATAAGCCGCGGCTAATAGTCGGGAAATTACAGTAACATTAAATAACTGCTTCAAGGTGTCCAAGTGTACGGTACAATCGAATTCAACGCGAGTGAGAGTTAAGAGTTAGCTGTTAATGGTGTCTATATGTAAATCTATGAATGCGTTTGGCTACGCACCAGTAGTGGGTCTCTCCTCGCAGTCTCGGCCAGGGCGGTCGGTGTGGAAGATGCGCACCATCTTGTCAAAGCCGCAGTAGAGCTGGCAGCCGTCGGGGGAGAAGCAGAGCGAGTGGGCCGCCGTCAGTTCGTCCAGGTGGTTGTAGGGCCTGAAGGTCGCACGGAGGTCACCGTAGAAGGCGTCCCAAATGTGCACCGGGTTGTCACGGCTACTGCTTGCAATGCTGTGAGAGGTAGAGAGAAAGCGATTTTTTTTTTTAAGAGGACATACTGTAGAATGGATGAATTGAGTATTGTACTGTGCTCTCTGATCTTACAATAGTATATATTCAACTTTGATTCATAAAAATTAAACTCAATTGCAATTTTACAAGCCCAATTAAAGAGAGACTATGCAGGACTGGCGATTTCATCTTAAGTTTCGGTTTTGTTTATCATTTTCGCTCGTTTTATGCTTGCATATTTCTCTGCAGAGCTTCCCCGACAGCTTTAGCGTGTACATTTATACATATATAGGCTATATGTAAATATATAAATTGCAAGCGTGGTACTTCTTGTTCTTTATGCGTCTCAGCCTTCCAGATGTAAACAGGGAACGATCGTCTCCTGAACAAACTGCAAGGTTGCAATAGCGGATAGGGACACTGGGGGTGGGAGGAAATATTACTGTTTTCCATAAAACTGGTCAGTCAAGCAAAACAACGATTTCTAAGCGATTTTATGACTATGAAAAAGTTGCATAGGGTCTCTTTAAAACCTTATATTTAGGCTGGGTATTGAAATGGTCCGTTTGACTAAATGGCACCCTCTTTGGCAACCGCAATTGAACTTCAATGGCTTTGAGATATTTGACATCACAAGTAGGCTTTGTTCTAATTCGCCCATTTTCTAGTGGCTATTTTTAAGTTCAAGATTTTCGTATGAAGGAGGGCACAACCATGCATCATGATCTTTGGATATGCACAACCTCTCCGAATTCATCAAAACCAAGACAAAAATGATTTCCATTCTGTCACCTTCACCTACACATACATAGGGTTCATCATTACAGACTAAAATAGATTTTAAAATGATTTTGTTCCAATTTCTGTTTTTTTTTTCTTCTTTTTTAAAACCGCTACCCTTTTCCACCCATTTACTCTGTAAGCGTAAGTGGAGCTCCATGGGCAGTTCACCATCTTGCCAACGGGTTGCTCTGTGCTGTGTAGCTTGTGCGTGTCAATGTTTCTATTCATTACGTAACGTCTTGTCCGTCATGGCCATGTTGATGTATGTACTGGGTTTGCTTTGAGGAGTCCACGACAAATTTCCCCATGGGGGCATTAAAGCACATTCTACATTCTATTCTATTCTACATTACTGAAGTGACTCAAATCTGATCCCCCGTCCCCCTCTTTTGATGTGATACAGATCTGATTTGTTCAGGGTTCCTATGAACATACCAAATCTAATCTTTTCCAATTAGATTTGAGTCGCTTATATGTGGCTCTTGATCAAATTTATATATCGGATTTGAGGCCATGCAACATAAAAACGAAAACGAAGATACTGTTGTAATTCATGTTTTTTGGGGGGGGTTTTTGCCTATGCACATGCTCTTTTCACGTAGACTCCAGATATCTCCTGTTACAACAAACTCTGCGGAAAATGGCAAAAGTTCTCTGCCTTATATGCAATCATGGAAGCTACAGCTGACGCTAGCTGTTGCACATCCTGCAGAGTGAATTGTGATGATGATCTACTTCTAGTCGGTAATTTCTTGTTGGTCTCAATGCTGTGTACTTTGGAAGATAGATGCCTTCCCAATGTGAACCGTTAAAATAGGCAAATCTGATCGGAGCAACAACAATCAGATTTGACGAATGAGGTTTGTAATGTGAACGTGGCCAAGTTGAAACAAAAAGAAAAAGAAAACAAGTAAGATATCACCCTCCCACCAGCAAACAACACATCAGTAATACCCTCATGTTCCCTCAAAGGAGAGACAGAAAGGTTGAGAAAGAAGGACTTCAGAATGAACATGGCCTCTCTGGTGCCTATTACTTTCTGTTCCAATTTCACACCATGTGTAAACACTCCAAATATCTAAGAGTGTGTGTGAGAGAGAGAGTCAGAGAGAGAGAGATATGTGACCCAAGAGAGAAGAGAGAAGAGAGAGCGAGAGAGAGAGAGATGTGACCCAAGAGAGAAGAGAGAGAGAGAGAGAGAGAGAGAGAGAGAGAGAGAGAGATATGACCCAAGAGAGAAGAGAGAAGAGAGAGCGAGCGCGTGACCCGTGTGTTTTCAGTGTGACTAAACAGATCAGATATGGCTGGGAGATGCTAATTGTTTCTCTGGCGGCAGGCAGCGCAAAACCCAACAGCATGCGGGAGCTGGAGCCCGTTATTGGCCACGTTTAATTAACGGCTAGATTTCGGGGACGGGGGGGGACGGGATCATAAAAAATAAAAAATAAATAAAAAATAAAAGAAGTCTAGCCATGGAGAAATGAAAGGAGAGCAATGGAAGAAAGAAGAGGCCATCAGGAGGCGTATCTACAAACACACAGGCACCCGCACACGCACACACACACACACACACACACCTTTATTCTCACTTTGGGACAAAACCCAATTGAAAAAAAAAAAGAACATTAGATGTCAGTCGGACCCAGCAAGCTTTCTTAGTCTTGACGGGGGGGGGGGGGGAGGGGGGGGGGAGGGGGGGAGGAGGGTTTCCACTGACGGCAAAAGGGAATAAGGAGGACAAAAGAAAAGAGAGAAAAAAGACAGCAAAAACACGCTAACAGATGCTCTGGACTCTTCCTGTGATCAGCGAGCTAATTGCATTCTGATCACGACTACTACACCGAGAAGCGCCTTTCAAGAAATCAAATCCCTCCAGCATGGCCTCCACCCTCCTACCCTAGAGTGTCTGCGGGAGGTGTGTGTGTGTGTGTGTGCAAAGTGTCTGAATGTGAATTTGTTTGGAGTGTATGTCTGAATATGTATACATGCCTGTGTGTGGATTTGTGTGCATGTACTTAAATGTGTGTCTAAATATAAGAGTGTGTGTGTGTGTGTGTGTGTGTGTCTAACTAAGTGTGTGTGTGTGTGTGTGTGTGTGTGTGTGTGTGTGTGTGCGTGCTGAGAGCGCTTGGGGATTCAGTGCCGGAGTGTCTGTTGTTGCTGGCAGTGTGTTGGACAGTCCACAGTGCTGTCCAGAAGGATTGGCTCTGAATTCTAGGCCTCCCCTCTCTTCTCCTCCACTCTCCTCTCCTCCCCTCTCTTCTTCTCCTCCCCTCTCCTCTCCTCTCCTCGCTTCACTCCCCTGATAATCAGCTCCTCCTGTTGTTTATGGTTTCATCTGTGACCTCGCGACCTCAAACCCATCCCTCTCCTCCTCCCCTGCCTCCCTCCGTCCCTCAACATAAATCCGTTACTTCCCCGTCCATTCTTGCCTTTTCCTCTTTTTTCTCTGCCTGTTCTTTCTCTCTTTTCCCTCTTAACATTAACATAAATCAGTTCATTCTCCTCTCTCCAGTGCTCCCTCTCTCCTCTTCATACCTCTGTCACTCTCCCTCTTCCCTCCCTCTTTCTCCTCAACATAAATAGAATGTTTCTCCTACCTTTTTTTCTTTCCACCTCCCATCTTTCTCTCCATCATCTCCCTCCCTTCATCCCTTTCTTTCTAGCTTCTCTTTTTTTGCACAACAGCGCTCTTCATTTCTTCTTCATTACTCTGTCTGTCCCTGTTCCATTTCTTTCCTCCTCCCATCTTTTCTTCCATCGTTCCCCCTTCATCCCTTTCTCTATCTAGCTTTTTCTCTTCTTCACCTCCGCGTTCCGCGTTCCCCGTTCCTCCGCTCCCGGGGGGCCATAAAGTCGGTCTGTCCCAAAGAGGCTTGCGGTTTATTAAAATGACACACTCACTGGGCAACGAACTTCTCGTCTTTTGAGCCGATCCAGCCCAGCTCAGGCCAAATGTGTTCTTCTGGACATCACTGTGATTGTCTCACTGTTTCCAGTCTGGAACGTGGAACTGCTCCCCTCACAAGACGAGGATCATACGCCAGAAGGAGACAACAGAGAGATAACCATGGAGAGGAGAGGAAGCTACAAAACAAAACAGAGCCGGTGACATCGGCGGCAGAGTAGTGGATAAGGAACCGAGTTTGCTGGCCGGGTAAACCGAACTCTTTCACCAAGCGAAGAGTCTGGTCGGTCACTCACGACTGGGGAACCTTTCCATCATTTGCGTCGCGACAAGCTTCGACTTTGCACAAACTTTGAAATCATTGGTCCAGCCTAACCAATCATGTTGAGCAGGGATTCATAACGTTACGTCCTACTTCCCCAAAACTTTACAAACTGACCATAAGCAGCACGGGGAGTCAGGAAACAACGCTGTAAATTAATAAGCACATTCCTCTGACTGCAGTTTTTGATCTTGGCTGGTATTGCTACTACCGTTTACAACAGTAACTTTGAAACCATAACGTCATCCTCTCTCATTGCTGATTGGGCAGGTAATCTGCCGACCGATGGAAACACTAGTGAACTATGGTGTTCCAGACCAGCATCTCCCTGAAAGGAGATCTAGGTGGGCGTGGCTGGATTGCACTGGATTGCAGGCAGTAGCCTGGAAAGTCGTGAGTTCCATTCCCAGCTGTCAACGTTGTGCCCTCGAGCAAGATGCCTAACCCCGAGTAGTTCCGAAGAGTCTGGTCCTGCAATTGATTGACAGCCAATAATAGATAAATAAAGATAAAGCCAAAGACACTGCTTATGTGTGCCTGGAATGCCTGGCATTGTTGTCGCAGGTAGGAACATGACCCTTTTCATCAGTTTTAGAGTAGAGTCACCCCATAACACTAAATGGGTGGCCAGTTTAAGGGTAGGGTACCCCCTTAGTGCTGAATGGGTGGCCAGTTTAAGGGTAGGGTACCCCCTTAGTGCTGAATGGGTGCCCAGTTTCAGGATGGGGTACTCTCCTAGCCATGAATGGGTACCCAGTTTCAGGATGGGGTACCCCCTTAGTGCTGAATAGGTACCCAGTTTCAGGATGGGGTACCCCATTAGTGCTGAATGGGTACCCAGTTTCAGGATGGGGTACTCTCCTAGCGCTAAATGGGTATCAAGTGCGTTGAAAATGGATGAAAAGGGAATTCCTAGATTGTGCTACATTAGGCCTAAAAAGGACTAGACAAACATGGCCCTGATGGCCTGTAGCTTTGGAAGGGGTCGGACATCATTCCTCTAAACACACGTCACGCTCTCACACACACACAGCTTTCTCCATCCCGAGGGTCAACGCACACTTTGATCCCGGCCATCTGGCTGTTGGTAAGCAGTGTGCACTCAGAATGCTACTTCAACAGACACATACACACACACACACGGCTTTCTGAGTCTCAGCAGTACAAACCGCTCCCAGTGGAGGGGAAGCTGTTAAGACTGTGACTGAGTGTCCTGCCACACACACACACACACACACAGGTCACAGGGTTCCTGTGGAGAGAGTCAAACCTCTCTGGGGGAGAGCGCTGAACTGTCTGGATCGTCTGTCTATCAGGAAGCCAGCAGCTGAACTGCCTCTCCTCTCCTCCCCTACAATCCTCCTCTCCTCTCCTCTCCTCCCCTACAATCCTCCTCTCCTCTTCTCTTCTCTCCTCTCCTACAATCCTCCTCTCCTCTCCTCCCCTACAATCCTCCTCTCCTCTTCTCTCCTCTCCTACAATCCTCCTCTCCTCTCCTCCCCTACAATCCTCCCCTCTCCTCTCCTCCAATCCTCCTCTCCTCCCCTACAATCCTCCCCTCTCCTCTCCTCTCCTCCCCTACAATCCTCCTCTCCTCTTCTCTTCTCTCCTCTCCTACAATCCTCCTCTCCTCTCCTCCCCTACAATCCTCCCCTCTCCTCTCCTCCAATCCTCCTCTCCTCCCCTACAATCCTCCTCTCCTCTTCTCTTCTCTCCTCTCCTACAATCCTCCTCTCCTCTCCTCCCCTACAATCCTCCCCTCTCCTCTCCTCCAATCCTCCTCTCCTCCCCTCCAATCCTCCCCTCTCCTCTCCTCTCCTCCCCTACAATCCTCCTCTCCTCTTCTCTTCTCTCTTCTCCTACAATCCTCCTCTCCTCCCCTACAATCCTCCCCTCTCCTCTCCTCTGATCCTCCTCTCCTCTCCTCCCCTACAATCCTCCTCTCCTCCCCTACAATCCTCCTCTCCTCTCCTCCCCTACAATCCTCCTCTCCTCTCCTCTACCCCGCCTCCCTCTCAAGAGTTGGAGAGAACGAGGGAGAGAGGTCAGTGATGGGTCGCCATCCCAGTCTCCCATGGCAACAGAGAGGCTGAACATTTTCACCACTTGACTCCACAATGCTACAACAATAGCGAAGACACAGAATGAAGAAACTTCAGTCAGTCAGATAGAACGAAAGAAAAGAAAAGAAAAATCAAAACCTAGAAAAAACGAAAAACCTTTTAAGTCTGAAGTATGCATGCAATGCATGTTCTTCTGTAGAGTGAGAGAAGACAGTACAGAACAACTGAGAGGGTTTGATGAAGGCAGGATGGTTGGGGAACTTGGTGGTAGGAGGAGTGGTAGAGAACACAGAAAAAAAGAAAAGAGAAAAAAAAAGAAGAAGAACTCACAAACATGTGTCTGGGTCCAGAGAGCTCATCTTGGGGAACCAGCAGTAGTCGTAGATGGTGTCGCCTTCTGCCATCCGCAACACTGGAGTCTGTGGGAGGAATACGCGAGAGAGAGGGAGAGTGAGCACAGCCTGACCATGGAGAGGTGGCAGACATGGACAAACACATGGACAGACACATGGACATAAATAGCAGACATGGCTGCCCAGAGAGGAGAGCAGAGTTCCCCCTACTGAATTTGCATGACTTACATATAAATGTGCAATTAGTACAATATACCGACCAATGATTTCAGAGCACCTGGGTAGCGTTCAAGAACAGAGATTAATAATAAAATTAATAAAGATTAATAAATAAGCAAGAATAGACACAATTGGGTTTCTCAAGCCAGCAGGAAAAGCGAATAACCAGAAATACACCAATTCTGCATGGAAATATATATACGTAGATACAGTATATATATACACATACACAAACATATTCCCTGATATTTACCATGGAGAAAGGCAGACTGCATGCAGCAGACTGGAAGCTGTACAAACAGAGTAGCACGTCATGGATGGAGTGTACTAAATATGCTGAAATCGGGCCATCTTCATTGAGTAAATTCAATTTGATCCTTTCGGAGTTTATAGCCTAAAACGAATGAGGCAAAATTGCCATACATTCTCGGAGAAAAAAACAGAGCTTGGCCACTCTGCCTGCCAAATTTGAAGCAGCCTGCCATAACCTGAGGGACAGCCAGTGTCTGTGAATGTTTGTGATTATCAGTTGAATAGTGTTTCTGTTGTTCCATCTTATCCCTAAATTTAACAAAATATTTGCACTTAATCATGTTTTTTTTTATTTTTTTTTTTAGTACATGAGCTTTGCCAATAATGTTACTGTGTTGTTCATGCCAATAAAGCTTTATTGAACTCAGTTGAGTGAACTGAGTTTGTGTGTGTGTGTGTGTGTGTGTGCGTGTGCGTGTGTGTGTGTGTGAGTGAGTGAGAGAGAAAAAGAGAGGCAGAAACAGAGAGCAACCAGATACAGAAAAGAAACACACAGACAAGACAATCAGACATGTAATTGGTTAACTGTAAGTGCAGTCTCTTGTTCTCCCATGTCGGCTGAGGACATGTTCCCTTTGTGTTGTGCTATCCAACTCATGTGAACACACATTTTTTCGATTACACATTTACTGCTAGAATGCTTTAGGGAACCTAACCGTCAAACCAGTAATGCACAGTTTGAAAGTGATACACAATGAGAGTGCGGGGGAGTGGGAGTGTGTGTGTGTGTGTGTGTGTGTGTGTGTGTGTGTGTGTGTGTGTGTGTGTGTGTGCAGAGTGGGAAGGGATCGGCGGGGGTGGGGGGTGGGGGGGGGGGGGCAGAGGAGTAACTGCCAAGCTCATAAATAAGACGCACAACTGTGACCAAACTGGCGGGGGTTTAAAGAAGTCATTTTGACACACATCACAGCAATTTGGGCAAAAGTTCACAGAAGTCCCATTCCTCCTCTGCCATGGCATTTTTGTGGAATAGCATTACTCATCCCCGCGGATCGCAGAAAACAATGGAGCCGAGTTTTTCCAGGTCTATCAAACCGTATTATAACATCAATGCACCATTATCCCATTATTACAAGGGCTCAAACAAGGTCCGTAGCCAAACGAATACCATTAAACGAAACCATCCACGTCTGACCAAACTGTCGACTGCCATCATTAAACACGATAAACGATCCCTAATGTGATCCATCCCTTCAAAATCTCAAAAATCTTTTTGACACCGACAAGCTGGGGTTTTCATCTTTGAGTCAAGAATTCGGTATAATCGGCAGGCAAATCCATAATGCAAATAAATGACAAATGATCCATGCCCTGGCATGGGAGGAGCATTTTTGCACTGCTGCAGTGGAGAGTGTGTGAGTCAGTGTGTGTGTGTGTGTGTGTGTGTGTGTGTGTGTGTTGGGGAGGGGGGTTCATTGCAATTGATCAGTGTTTGACCACAGGGGTTGTGCCCTTGGTCAGGGGTCCCCATGGCGAAAGAGAAATTCATCAAAACATCTCCAGCCTGTCCAGTCCAACCACACCAGCCAAGTCAAGCCAGCCACAGAGAACAGAGCTGCAGTCTTTCCACACTGGTTCAGCTTTAACTGGAAGGTTAAAGACACACACACACACACAAACACACACACACACACACACACACACACACACACACACACACTAACTGGCAAACTGGCCAACCTAAGTACAGTTCCAGTTGAAAAGGTTGGTAAAGAGGTCATACTGAGACACGGGGCAGGTTTTAAATCAATGCTGTTAAGCAATCACATGCCTGGTTCATCGTTTCCTGGTTGGCTCATCACAGCAAGTTAACCACAGACAATTAAAAAGATCGGCAGATACAATTCTGTTGTGGAATATCAAAGAGAAAGCGCACAAGCCCAAACTGAGCACCACTGCTTGGCCAGGACCTGTCCGAGCACCTTCAGGTTGGGAGGCGAGCGCGATTGAGCTTAAACCCTCGGGTGCTAGCGTCTCTTAAAGCGTCACTAAATCGTTTTTTTGTTCCTTAAAATAATGTTTCCAAAATCATTTCAGTGGTTCATCAACTCGTAACAGGGTGAACGGCACTTTCTGCATTTGCTTTGTGGCCCTCTATCGGCTATAACCGCACCATGTAAGCTTACCAGATTGGGTAGCGAATCTGTAGTTCGATGGAATGAGACTTAAGAAAATACAAATTTGACTTTGATATCGTGCATGCAACATACTCTACTCTAACAATGTGGACATCAATATTTGCTGGATAAACAAATAGCGTGCGTACGACAGAGGAGAAGAGCTTTAGTGTTGCTTTAAAGCACGTCTCAGATTTTTTTTTTAACTCATTTACTCAGTGTAAGTCGAGAGGTGCATCTCTTGCAGGGAACGTGAATGTGGTAACTAACCGGTTAACACAGCACTGAAATGACAAAATCAACAGGTAGCTCAGTGTAGAGGCAGGCAACATGAGATAGGCCTTTGTGTGGCAGGCTTTGTGAGGTTACGCTACAGATGAGGGGATTAAACTGAAACCCCCGGTGGTTTGTTTAACCTAGACAGTATTCCTAATCTGGATCCAACAGCTGTAACGGCCTCCAGCAATTTGATGAGGAGTCTGTATCCATCATTTTGGCTATTAGGGCATGGATCGATTGCTTGCTGCTGTGTTTTAGCCTTTGACTCCTGTTATGCAGTCTTCATTAACTAATGCCGTTTCGGACATCATTAAACTACACTGATATTCTCCCCCACCTTGACTTATTGCTCCATCGTTCCACACAACACAACACAACACAACACAACAGAACAGAACAGAACAGAACTGAACAAAACTACACATCTCATAACCATGGTGATTAGATCGAAAGGTACATGCATGGCTGTATACTATAATAACGATTTTGACAGAGATACAAAAAACTAAACGCAATTAGATTAAAAGAGTCTCGAAAAGCGGCAACCTGGTGCATACCGTAACTTTAACACACTTCCCAAGGCCGAAACGCGTTTTTAAATGACTGCCATCTCGCAGACAGTCAAATTTTAATTCCAAGACCCAAATGCATTTTTGTCGCCACAAGCATTTGCCAGCCTCCCCACCATAACAAACAACATGTGTGACCGTGACTTTATATGACGACGAAGAACAATTGCAAAACACTAACTCATTTTCAAAACAAACTTGGCCCAAAAGTTGTTAAGCTCGCACTGTGATTTATTAATGTTGACATGGCAAAACAACATGATGATCCCTTCAAATTGAAAAGACCCTCTTGAACAGTGATCTCTCGGGACAACAGCTGTCCATGGAGCTGGGGGGGGGGGGCTAAGTGGAATTCTGTAAGATTCGAGTCGTCTTGAACACACCCACATGACACTATTGCATTGACTTGCACTGTATTTAATACAGTGGACACATGCAGTAAAACCAACGTGGCATTACAAGAGAGCCAGTCCGGCACTAGCTGGTTGGCATGCCAACAACTCAGTGGATATCTGGACAACACAGAGGATAGGCGTTTGTCTCTTCACGTAACGTCACCATTTCTGGGTCATTTTTGGATGCTTTGAACTAAAAAAATATATATATATAAAAAACCCCACAGATCTAGCATCTTAAAGCAGATCAAAGGGTGCCTCTCATTTGGTGTTTTATACACCCTCCCTTCCTTCCTCGATCCTCGTCCTCACTGATCTAGATAAAGAATGATGGGCCGGCAACAATGGGATAGTCTATCCAGTGTTAGTTATAGATCAGTGGGAACACCCCTCGAGGACCGAGCATCGAGGAGAGTGTTTGAGAGCCATCAAAAGAGTAGGCGTGACCATCACACCCCTCCATTTTGAGAACAGTAGTGCTAATGTCTGTCAATAGACAACAGAGGACCAGTGTATTCACATAGCACATTTCATACAAAAATGCAATCCAATGGGCTTTACATAAATGAAAGCACTGAAAAAAGAACAAGCCCTGGTGAATATCAACACCAATGTCTGAGCATAACAACAGACATTTCAGTAGAGAGTGACTCCACACGTCATCAGTGACTTTACAAGTTGTGTGAAGTAAACCCGTGTGTGTGTGTGTGGGAGCTCACCATCTCGGTGAGCAGGTCCCAGTTGTTGCTGTAGAGCTCAGGAGGGAGGTTGTAGACCCGCAGTATATTATCTGCACTGTTGGACAGCACACACGAGCCATCGGGTGCCCTATTGCACACACACGCGCACATAGACACGCACGCACACACACACACACGCACACACACACACACACACACACGATTACAGAGGCAGAGTTAAAGCAATTATTTGACCAAAGCTTCACTTAAGGACATAAGAGTGTTCAGACTCCATACAATCACATGGACAGAATCGATGGATAGCATATTATAAATACACATGTGACTAATTCTTACCCTTATGGTATCTATAATTAGCATGGAGCCATTAGCACCCTTCAAACACACACACACACACACACACACACACACACACACACACACACACACACACACACACACACACACATATTACATTAGAGCGATCTCATATTCATCTTAATTTGACCAAAGCTACACTTATTAGCCTGCAGGATTGTAGTATATTCAAATTTAGTATCTTGTGATTAGTAATTTTGAGATTTTTACCATGATCCTAGACAGCTGATACATTTCCATATGGTCAGTAATATGAGTTCATAATCAGTCTAGATGTGACTATTTGGTGGTGAGATATCTTCACACCCATCTTGTTGATCAGTATGAAGCATGTTAATGAATGTGATCTCATGTTTTGGATTATTTAAATAGTTAACTTTGTGCTCATCACTTGATATTCCACTCAAGAGAACTGTCAATGACAAGTATGGACAAGACTGTTCAATATTAAGGTAAAAACATAAGAGAGAGAATTATGAAAAAAATGTCAGACATCATTAAATACATTGCTTTCTCTAGATTCCAAGTTTAAGAAGCTGAAATCAAAGAACTTTTGAAGAGTTGCTTTTTTTACGTATTAAAAAATTACTCAATCCAACAAATCCATTACCAAAACAACTAATGATTTATTTAATTGTTGACAACTAATCGATTCATTGGAGTAAATGTGTCAAGGCCAGCAGCTGAACCTCAGCAGCGGTTGGCGTCTTACCACTTGCAGCCTTTGAGGTAGTTCTCTGGGGAGGTCGTGTACTCCGCCCAAGACCCTGTCAACATTTGGGGGTTCTGGTTGAACTCAAGAGCCAGGCTGCAGACGACATGAGACACAAAGCCTTGTTACACTCATCCCATGCACACTTGACACACGCGGTGTCGCACGCTGGAGAAGAGCGGGTCGCAAAAGCAAGCAATGTCAATGTCAATCACAAAAGCGGAGACGTCAAGTTCTCTTTTATCAGGTTAGGGTGATTTAGAGTCTGTTTAGCCCAAGTCAAAAGTCAAAAAGTCAGTTGTTAAAATCAAACTGTAAAAGTGTGTGTCTTTAAAATCGTAGTTCTTTCATTTGAACTGCAAATGGGCTAAAGTGTGCTTGCGGTGCATTTGTGGCTGTTAGTTGTAAATTGTTTGTTGGTTGGCGGGGTGACCTACTGCTGTTGTTCTGTGGGAGTACATTCAGAACAGTCGGCGCCGTTTGTCTCATTCCCATGATCCTCTGCTGCCACAGCAGCCTCCTCTCCGGATCCATTCTGCCGCCACTCCACCTCTACCTCTTCTATCTCTTCTGCTCCTCCTCCTTCCCCTGTTGCTACTGCCCTACTTTCTCCTCCATCAATCCTCTCCTGGTCACTAGGATGAGCGCCATCTGAATATCATAAAAATATATTAGTGCATTCTTTTTTTTTTACATTTCTTCTGCTGATTGTACTTATGGTTGACTGTCTTGCCGACTTGCTTGCATAATGAGCACCCAAAACCCAGAGCACAAGGGCCTGGTCTCTCTAGAATCTCAACTATCTTACCTGTGTTTAAGTCAAGTGATGAGCCATGGTTCTGGTGTCCCTGGTCTTGCAGGCATGCTGGCGTTTTGCTGATCTCTAAATTCAAAGCCATCTCGTTGCTATCCAATCGTGGCTGTTTGGCAGCAGGGGGCACCTCCTCTTCTGGACCCATTGAGTCAAGTTCACTCCCCTGGGCACCGGCATCTTGGGATGGTGATGGCAACTCGTTGGGTGGCTCTCCGTCTCCCTCTGCCTCTTGGCCTGACACCGACACTCCGCCGCCGTCACTGCACGGCTGGGTTGCTGACATGTCACCGCACCTCCTAGCCTCACAACGCAAGGGATTCCCCCTAGAAGAGCAATGCCTGAAACCACCTGTCGTTGCGGTCTGATGAGGACTAGGTTGCCCCCACCCCAAAACACGATGTTTGTCAAACGTTGGTGTGGTAGGTGCTACTGGGGTAGTGTTTCCTCCGTCGGTGCGGTTGGCCAAGTCTGCGGGAGACCGGGGACATCACAGCACCTCGGGTCGCTGGCTTTGATAGATAACCAAGAGGGACGGAGTGACGGATGGAATTGGGGACAGGAAGAAAAAACAAAAGAGGACAAGATATGATAGCGTCAGCTGACTCAACGAAGCTAGTAAAATGTCGTTCATTAGGAACAGATTGATATCCACGACAACGCCATTCCTGTCTAATAGGATCGCAGAGTAGTGCATGGTTATGAATACTAAAAACACAAGCAATTGTGACTAACTGGAATTTCACACAATTTACCAATGAATCACAACTAATGCTTTCCAGGTAGAGGGCGTCAACTGCTAAATAGAGGCAGTAAATATACAGGCTCTGATAGGCTTATTTGCTCGAGAAGTTAACTAGCTGTATCGTTGTGTTAGTCAGTGCTTTCAGGGAATGTCTAATAAGCCCCGTAGACGGACTCTGGCGCTTTACAGCTACCCGCTATTGGTAAAATAACCCATAACTTTAGCATCAACCTTGATTGAGAATTGGCAGTGCACTGCATTTCACTTGAATCTAGGAAACATGTGGTTCTTCAAACTCAAAGTTGCAGCCTTGAACTTTACCACAAGCAAACCAATGGCTTGTTTACGTGCGTATCCACCGTCGAACATGGCCCATAGCTGTCGACATAATGCATTAGCAAGCTAATGTTAATCTTACCAGCTGTTGCTTCTCTGTTCTTGCGTCCGTTGTATATCAGCGGTGGCTGAAATTGCTTCGGTCCTTCTTCACTAAAACGAATGCTCCAAAATGTTTCGACTTACACCCACCAAGGCGCTTTAAAACGAGTCAACAAAAACGCATGCCTTGTATGTACACACAGGAGGCCGCCATGTTACAATCAACGTATCGTCCAGGAGCGAATATCGCGAGATCTGCGTGTCAGTCACTTGTACAGAAGTAGGATTTTAGTTCCTCTGATTGGAATCATAGGACAGAGTGGTAGATAAAACAACTAAAGCCTACCTTACACTGACAAGATTTGGGAAACATTCTTGAAAGATTGTAGTCTTTTGAGTAAAGCTTGAATGATGGGCATTAGTTCAAAGACTACAATCTTTCAAGAATCCCAAATCTTGTCAGTGTAAGGTAGGCATTTTTTTACATTATACTAGTAGGCCTACCTACCCAATAAACAAGTTTAAATTGTATTTGATGAACATATACCGATGTGCTCCAATTTCTATCATATATCCACACTTAAGATGTCCAAAAGGTCAAATCTGTATACAAAAATTGACAATCAAGATCTGTTTTATTGTATTTGTTTAATCATTTTATCTCTTCAAACAAACAAACTATGTACAGTTTTACGTTGGTTGTTCTTCTCCTATTAACTCTGTTATCACTAAAACATTCATAAATTGTAAGCAGAAGGGGTTGAGCTGACTGGTCAAGCAGAGGCAACTAAAAAAAAAAAAAAATGATGACAATTAATGTAGCCTAATTATTTTGTCATTTCCTCAAAATGCATAAACAAATTCCCACAAGTGAGAATCATTAGCAGAACGTAAATGCCTTTTGTAGCTAATGGATGTACACTTAATTTTCCAAACAAAATAGTTTATTTCCATCTTAACTACTGCATGTTCAAACAATCATTGGCATTCCATCAACATTTTGTAAATATATCCAATGATTAGGAAGGATTATCCAATTGTGCTTCATGCAAAACAGACAGCAGACTAAAGCGGTTCTTTAAAGGAACGCATCAACTTTTTGGGTAATTAGTTTGTTTACTGTCTACCCCTAGAGTCAGATAAGAGGATGCAAACACTCCTCTCTGTACGTGCAATAACCCAGTTTGATACAGTTAGCATAGCATAATTTATTGGAAATGGCTCATTTCAGATTTCCTATAGCTAACATGGAGCTATAGGTTAACTGGTATAACCATAGACATATATACATCTATGGGTATAACCATTAACAGTGAATTATGCTAAGCTAAGCTAAAAGTATCAAACTGGGTTATTTCACACACCAAGAGGAGAAAGGTAGGCTATCCTGTTATCTAGCTCTGCGGGTAGACATCAAATAAAGTATAGTTTCCCAAAACGTTGTGCTCCTTTGAAACTGCATTATGCAACTCTGCTTTCGGCCATGCTCTCTACTACTCACACTGTGAGATATCGAACTAAGTATAAGAACAATATCGGCAAAAATATAAGTATTTCAGTTATAACACAACCAAAACAAAGTTGGGAGGCAAAAAATATTTTGCGGACAACCGCCAACAGCCCAATATTATGGATGCCACCCAAGCACCAAATTGTCAAAGCCAGTCTGTAATATCATGCAATAATCTGGGGGCCAAAAGCAACCTTCATGTTGCACATTTTCCACAGACCACAATTTTAAGTCACACAAGGACAGGAAAGGAATCCACGATTAGGTAAAGAAAAGATTGCATAATGCAGTTCATGAAGTTAACAAGTACAGTCACCCAAATTGTCTGAGCAATCACACATCCATAAAGGCGCCAATAAGTGTGTTAGAGGGTCAGCTTGGCTGTAGGCTAAACTTTGAACATGCTAATATTAGCACGCTAACCCTTTCCCAGTCAGCTCAGCTCAACTTAGCAGAACACCGGCTCTCCCATCCCCCTTGCCTGTGAACTCAGCTACATGTAGAGGCATTTAAAACTGGAAATCTTTACAAAGTCGTTCGTTTCAGGAACAAAAGGCAAAACCACCATCATGAGTCATTTTCTTTCTCTCTGTCTTTCTCTCAGTTACCATTGTCTCAGCTGTCTGAGTTCGTCTCTAGTACCATTCTGTTGAATACCTCTGACACGTGAATCAAATTTCCCACATTAATTCATCCTGGAGACTATAACTCTTGACCTGACTTCAGTTTCCAAATCTCTCTTTCCAAAGACACCTAGAGGATTCCAAGTACTTGGTTTAGTGACAAACTTGGGTATGTAAAGTAACTGGTAACCCTCTTATAAAGAGCCATATGGCCGGCTGAACAGGGAGTTTACCACTTACTTACATAATGAACTTAGCATAGTTTGTCGCTAAACTATGTACTTGGATTACTCAGCACTTCTGTGTCTTTCTTGTCACCCAATGTTATGCTGTACAGTTAAGGCATGTTGATCAGGAAAATAAAGACATGTTAAGAAAAAAATGGCAAAATGGATACAACTTTGTACACTATTTACAGATTCCACCTATCAAAAGGTGTTTAAGTATGTGTGTATCCTATGTGTCTGACAGTGTGTATATGTCTGCAACGATGTCTGTGGGGAGTTTGTATGTGTTTGTATATAAGGGTTTTTTGATGTGTGTAACCTGTGGATGTCTAGTGGTCTAATGAGGTCAACTAACTGAAGCAGCGAAGACCTTTGTGGGACTAGGCCAATATATTTAAGGATGTCCACTACATTTACAACAATCAGAATATATGGTCACATCACCTTCCAGTGACCATACACATGCTTTCTGGGGGTTTAACATTAATATGGTGCTTTTGGCCAAATAGGCCAAATGCGGTTCAATAACCTTGCTATTTGTTGAAAACTGTGTGGAGAAAACTTCACTTGGCTATGAAATATGTAAAATGTTATGCTTGTTTGTCTGTGTGTTCTGTACATGTATGCAGGAAGAGTAACAATGCAAGCTCTAGTTGCATGGGCATCTGCTTTGTACTGACATCAGAGCCATCGCCATTGGCACCCAGTATCTCCACACATAAAGGTGTAAAGGAGCATCTTTCTAGACCCTCTGCAGTTAAAGGTGTCGGTCTAGGAAATAGCCGTATGCCAGTCAAGGTCTTGGTTGGTTGGGTCACTCCCTTCAGAGTTCCATCCGATAACAGGACACGTCCAGTCGCACAGACCCAACCAAATGTCTTTTATTCGGCAAGGATTTTGTCCTCAAGCATTTCCTCGATTTGTCCAAGGTTATGTTCCTCAAAGCCGAGGTGACCATCTCCCCAATAGATCTGAACTTCCAACTCTGTAGATTCTGGTTGTCCTCCAAGGTCACCGAGAGAAAAGACTAAGAGTCGAGGAGGGCAGGAAAGGGCAGTAGTCCAGAGTGACTGTGTGAAGTAGCTGATACACTAGGACCCTCGACTTCATCAGAGTTATCTGGTTCAGCTTTGTGGCCAATGATCAGGTGTTCTCTTCAATCTTCTAACATGTTTCTATTGGCCCTAAGCCATCCTTTTGAACTCTGGAGGAGGTAAAGAAAGGAAACTGGAAGGAGGAGTATGAGGGGGCTGGAAAAGGGTGAAGAGAAGGGGTAAGAGAGTGTGGAGAAAGGGTGTAGAGAAGGGGTAAGAGAGTGTGGAGAAAGGGTGAAGAGAAGGGGTAAGAGAGTGTGGAGAAAGGGTTTAGAGAAGGGGTAAGAGTGTGGAGAAAGGGTGTAGAGAAGGGGTAAGAGAGTGTGGAGAAAGGAGAAGGGGTAAGAGAGTGTGGAGAAAGGGTGAAGAGAAGGGGTAAGAGAGTGTGGAGAAAGGGTGTAGAGAAGGGGTAATAGAGTGTGGAGAAAGGGTGTAGAGAAGGGGTAAGAGAGTGGAGACAGGGTGTAGAGAAGGGGTAAGAAAGGATGGAAAGGAGTAAGAGATGCTCTGGTTCCTGAAGTCCATGGATCAAGACCATCCTGCAAAGAGAACACAAACAATCAGTAAAACTTAAGCAAAGTCTTGAAATAGGTCCATGAAAAGCATTTATGGGAGCCAGTGAATATAGTATCTCAACAAAAAAGATCAGTACCAATTTGATGGTCCTGCAGGTCCAACCGAAATCTTTTCAAGGCTCTGCGAAGGATGATGGATGTCAGGAACGTCTTCAATTCCATCAACCACATTTTCAGACTATTCACAAGTCTTGAGGGGACTCATTGAAGGGACTCCACTCATTCTCAGGTATGTCTGCAGATCCTGACCGATTCCCACAGTGTGAGTATGCAGGACAGAGTGCGCAGTCATTGCCAATCTGTGGTACTGTGACAATCTGGCTTTGCTTGTACTATTCAGCAATATGTCCCATTCATGCTCTTTTAATGTCCTCCCCGCATTCAACAATAACGGGGACTCAAGATCCATGTACGTCCCCCCCCTCCCCCAAATTTTCAGCCTGCTGTATAAAAACTGTTTGGAGAAACATTCATAGTTGTTGATGTATAATGAGATTCCTTCATCTGTCGCCTCAAACCCGTTTTAATCTTTCCCCACATATTTCTTCTTTCAAACAGAAGGTTGTACAAAAATATGTCAATATACAAAGGAGGTGATGGGATTCTTTCATCCCTCCAAGAGTTCAGTTTTTTTTTTTTTTTTTTTCAATTTTACTTATTCATTTTGTATGAAGGGAGTGGGCACAAAACTTGGTGCTCCCCTCCCAATGCAGATGAACCTCACAGTTTCAACGAAAGAAAAAGTGCATAGCAAGTGTGCCAGGGCAGTGTCTATTGTTTGTAAGCATGAGGGTTTGGGAAACATCCTGGTAGTCCTTTGCATAGACTACCTCATGATTAATAGGAATTGCCCATAACAAAAACACCTTTTTCAAACCCTCGATGGATGGGGATTTTGGATAGGGGTGAGTTGACTTTTCTTCTTCTATTTGCACAAACTGCCCGATCGATGGTAGGTGGCTTGAGGTCATTCATGGATTACATATCTACAGGATTCAGACTTTTTTTCTTTTCACCATAAGACATGTCCCATAGTTCCTGGAGTTGCTTCTCAAAAAGAAAACAAAATGCTTAAGCCAGGAGTTAGTCCTTGAAAGAATGTAGGGTGGGGAGAAGCATCAAAAATGGGGGTTCTTTCTAGATGCATTTCTGATTCCTTGTACCTACAAATTCTGGTGTGCTCTGTTTGTGAATGCTTATTGAATTTCTCCAGTCCTGACCACAATGATTCATTCAGTTCAAAATGGAGGGCGGGGAAGTTAAGGACTTAAAATCGGTAAACACAAATGGCTACCATGAAAATGAGGTTTTCCACCATTGGGCACCCAGGTAACTAACAAACAAACAAACAAACAAACAAAAACGCTTGAGACAATCTTATATGCAATGATCTGCAATGTTCTTTGCAACAATATTATCACCCATCAGGGGAGGTCTGACAACAGGAGGGGGCCTGACAGTGATGGTGAAATACCTACTAGAGGGAGCGACGTCTGTCAACGGTCGCTTCCTGAACAGTCTTTACAGCACCTCCATGTCTACCTCCATCTCCCACCCCATGTTTACTTTTCCCCAGTCAAAATCCAAAACTGCATCCAAAGTAATCCGCATGGTTTGTAAACAACAAAAATGAAATATCCAGTAAGGAATAAAAAAAAAAGTCAGATTCTTAATGTATTTCATCATGACATTGTTTTTTTTTTTTGTTTTGTTATTAACAGGACTGTAAGAGGCAGTGTGTTCAATCAAGCGTCCATTCTTTGTCCACAAGTAAGATGAGATAATCCAAAAGCAGAGTGAGAAACAGGATTCCAATCCCATGAGCCTCTTTGTTGCCTTTCAACACTTTTTGGTTCTCCACGTTTGTATCTTGAAGTATCGGAGAACAGAAAGGAAAAAAATCTTCCGGCTTCACAGGTTTTTCTCCTGTCCTTTTTTTTTTTTTTTTGGAATACATTCAAACATTTTCTTTTTTTTTAAGAAAGAAATAATACAACACTTCACATGGTGGCAATGAAACTGAAGGAAAAAAAATAGCAGCCCCAAGTGCTTAACCTTAGTCCAAATACTTTTAACTTTGAATATAATGCATATATATTTCTTTATATATAGAGATATATAAAAAGAAATCAACAACAATAGCAACAACAATGAATACGTAACAATTTACTAACATTGTGTGCACCTTATTTGTGCACTTTGCACAGTATGATGCCAAGTTATTTTATTTTTTTTACATTTTTTTTTTTTTACTTTTTTGAACTTTTAGAGCAAAGATCACAATCAGAATTACTCAATCGCCCAGGAGCAAGAGAGCGGACAAAAGGCAACAAGCTCACATCCCCGTGGAGAAATCAAACTGGACTACTTTTTTTTAATTTTTCCTTTTTCAAATGAACCATCTCCAGACTGTGCTACGCCCCACGGAGAATGATCAGACAGCACGTCGTGCAAGATCTCATGGTTAGTAAGCCATTGAGGCACAGATTCAAAACAGCTCCGCCACCCCATAATAACCGCCTTAAATCTCCATGGCTGCGGCGAACTGTGACCCTTTTTAGTTCATAGGCACACTTGTGGAAATGCACATACACATACACACACACACACACACACTCGCAAACAAAAATCACATCACATTCATTCAATGAGTACCTCTTATGATACCTCATTCTGCTTAACACGCACAGCCGTATGCGCACAAACACACACACACACAGATTCAAGGTCCACCTCAATCCCATTCTGCTACTGGAACCTCACAGAGGCACAGAGTTGTGGTCGAGTGGCTTAGATGCAGAAAGCGAAACCGTGGTGACAGATCATGGAGACTGTTACACATACACACATACCTCCAGACCTTCCTAGTTCCCACCAAAAGAACAGGTAAGCAGGTAAACAAGTGTTGGCTAATGGCAAAGAAGGTGGCACCCATACCAGTTCGGTTGCAAATGAAAGGAGAGGGAAAAAAAAAAAAATACAACCTGGGGATGAGTGCTGGTGAAAAAAAAAAGGATGCACTGTTCTATTGCCCTCCCTCACCTTCATGTCTGTGCCACACACACACACACACACACACACACCTGCACTCCACTCACACACTTCAGAAGAGACCACACAGACATTCTTTGACAGAAATACAAAATAAACAAAGTAAAACTCATTTAAACTAAATGACAAAATGGCCTCACGTTGGTTTCACAAATCTTGGTAAGCAAACCGAGAACAAAAAGAAAAAATTGTGCCGACATTATTTTCGGTCACACTTCAGTAAGACATTCACACTCATACATACTTTATAAAAAAAAAGCACAACCTCACACACACTTTTAAATTCACGCAAACACATTCACAAAAATATTCATCTATATAAACTTTGACTTTTTTTGTTTGTTTTTTCTTATTATTTTTTATGCAAGTGCAAATATTCAAGTTTTTAAATCATTTTAATAGCTTTACCTTTTATAGAAATGTAGAAAATAAACAGTGTCTTTCAAGAAAGGATTTTGTTTGTCTGATAGGGTTTTTTTTTTGTTTG
>NC_085009.1:21948941-21951441 GCF_963854185.1 Sardina pilchardus
TTTTTTATTCATACTGTGCTCAGTATCTCGTGGTTTAAACACAGAATGAGATTGCAATCAAAGCACGCACATTCAATTTTCAAAATAGGACAATAAGGCAAGTACTAAATGAAGAGAAAAGTCCGCTACAACCAGAATTTTGCTCCCAATTTGTTATCTAAAAAAACGCAACGTTTCAGGCCTGTAAGCCCTTCCCCTCACAGCTGAATGTTGCAGTGGACTTTTCTCTTAATTCAAACTCAGAATGGGGCCAATACATGGGGAAATTACTGCAGTGTGTGTGTGTGCAATGTAGCCGGTGTGCATCCTTTGGCTGATTGTTCAGGATGGAATGCATCCTGAGAAATTGAGTCCAATGGGATCAGTGTCACCAGTCATAAGATGCTTGCATTGTATTTATTTCTAAAGTAGGGTTCAGACCAAAGCGTCCCGACGAGACGAGCCGCGACGTTCTAAAACCTTGCGACTGCGACTCAACGTGTTTAATGCTCTGCGATGGCTTGCGACTGCTTGCAACTACGTGCAACTTCTAATTCACACCGCTGCAACTCAGTCTCGTCGCGTCGGGAATCTTTGGTGTGAATTGGGCTTAAAAGTAGATCTATCTTACCAAGGATGCTGGGGTCAGAGTGCAGCATCATGGGCTGTTTCTTTTTCAGCTTGGCGGCCTGGTCGTAGGCCACGCCCCCTTTCCCGGCATGAGCCGCCTGGAACATGGACTGCAGAGCGCTGGGGGTCACGCCACGCATGGAATCCTGGGAAGGAGGAGGAAGAGGAGGAGGACAATGAGGAATCAGGAAAGGTCGCCAAGCAACGCGAGCATGTCACATTCCATGACGACGGTAACAGTGAAGTAATGGGAGCATTGAACAGACTTAACAATAGTAACCATGGTAACAATAATAACAATATTTTACAGGGGGGCCATGAGGGAAAAGTGAGAAGGGAAATATGCTTGAATGTGTGAATGTCAGCTTTAGCCCACTCCATATGACCCAAGTGGGACTTTCTAATGGATGACGGACTTGCTGTCTGTACTCTAGCCTGCACACTGTTGAGCGGTGTGTGTGTGTGTGTGTGTGTGTGTGTGTGTGTGTGTGTGTGTAATAGGATATTTACCTGTAGAGCGAAGTTGTTCATGGTCAGTCCAGCCACCTCCTTTGAGAGCTATAGGAGTGGAGACACACAGAGGAAAGTGATGATATAGAGAATAACTTGCATCATAATGTTTTTAAATCACTAAGTCACCTCCACACTACCATAGACCTCTGAAGTTCGCCTACAAAAAGGATCCAAAGCTGCCATCTTTGCCCATATAAGGAGATCCGGGAGTTAATTGAAGCTAACTGCCTATGGCAAGTTGCATTGTAAGTTAGCTTTGGGGTAGCAAAGATCAAAGTGTGCCGTCTTCACCTGCCGAAGATCACAGTATCCACTAGAAGGCACTGGACAAAACTGTGTAGGGAAAAACGTCTGCATTTCAAATGTCATCATCCCCGCGAGAGTTTAACAGGTGTGATTATTGAAAATCCCCATGTTATTTTCCCATAGAAAAGATCTCAAGATACCGGATCTCCTTATTTGGGCAAAGATGGTGGCTTTTTTGTAGGCGAACTTCAGAGGTCTATTGGGAATGGTTAAACCTTCCTATCTGCTATCTCACCCCCCCCCCCCCCCCCCACACACACACACACACACACTCTCTCTCTCTCTTGCTCACACCAACACACTCTCTCTCTTGCTCACACCAACACACACACACACACTCTCTCTTGCTCACAACACACACACGCTTGCTCGCTCACACTCACACACCACACACTCTCTCTCTATTTTGCCCACACACACACACACACACACACACACACACACACACCTGTTGCTGCTGCTGCCTCTGGTGGTTGGCCTTCTGTTTGGCACGGCGCTCCAGGAACTGCTTGGCGAACTCTTTGGCTTCCATGGTGTCCCCCAGATAGGACCGGATGAAGTCCAGCACCTCGTACGGAGATTCCACCTCCTTCAGGTACGCCACGATGGTGGCCACTGTTAGTACGCACGCGCACACACACACGCACACACACACGCACATGCACGCACACACACACACCACACAAACACACACAAATTGATAACCTCTTCCACAAGTTACTCATCTCTTCTATTGCAAAAACAATGTACACAGTTGTGTGTGAGCGAGTGTGTGTGTGTGTCTGTGGGGGTCAGTGACATTGCGCATTGCCAGGTTATTCACATTTTAAATGTAAATAATAATGTGCTAAACACTGTAAACAATCTCAGCTATACAGTACTTACAAAGAAAAAAAAGACAGAAAAAAAGTAGAAAAAAGTGTTTTTTTGGTTGTGCCACTTGGATTTGTTTTTTTTAGGGGGGGGGGGGGGGGGGAGTAAAATGTGGGGGTAACACAAGCCTTCTTTGTCAATGACCCGTGTGTGTGTGTGTGTGTGTGTGTGTGTGTGTGTGTGTGTGTGTGTGCGTTAC